>NC_053027.1:482553997-482581299 GCF_003073215.2 Triticum urartu
CTCCTCGATTCTCTTGGAGATCTATTCGATGTAATTTTTTGCGGTGTGTTTGTCGAGATCCGATGAATTGTGGGTTTATGATCAAGATTATCTATGAACAATATTTGATTCTTCTCTGAATTCTTTTATGCATGATTTAATATCTTTGCAAGTCTCTTCGAATTATCAGTTTGGTTTGGCCTACTAGATTGATCTTTCTTGCAATGGGAGAAGTGCTTAGCTTTGGGTTCAATCTTGCGGTGTCCTTTCCCAGTGATAGCATGGGCAGCAAGGCGCGTATTGTATTGTTTCCATCGAGGATAAAAAGATGGGATTTATATCATATTGCTTGAGTTTATCCCTCTACATCATGTCATCTTGCCTAATGCATTACTTTGTTCTTATGAACTTAATACTCTAGATGCATGCTGGATAGCGGTCGATGTCTGGAGTAATAATAGTAGATGCAGAATCATTTCGGTCTACTTCTTGCGGACGCAATGCCTATATACATGATTATGCTTAGATATTCTCATAACTATGAGCTTTTCTATCAATTGCTCGACAGTAATTTGTTCACCCATCGTAGAATTTGCTATCTTGAGAGAAGCCACTAGTGAAACCTATGGCCCGCGGGTCTATCTTCCATCATATTATTTTCCTATCTACTTGCTATTTCTGCCGCCTTTTTATTTTTCTATCTTACTTTCCAATCTATACAACAAAAATACCAAAATAATTATCTTATTATCTTTATCAGATCTCACTTTCATAAGTGACCGTGAAGGGATTGAAAACCCCTTTATCGCGTTGGTTTTGAGGTTCTTGTTTGTTTGTGCAGGTACTAGGGACTTACGTGTTACCTCCTACTGGATTGATACCTTGGTTCTCAATAACTAAGGGAAATACTTACGCTACTTTAATGCATCACCCTTTCCTCTTCAAGGGAAAACCAACGCATGCTCAAGAGGTAGCACGGGTGTACTCGAGGTCGAACCCGACCACCTTGTACTTCTCCTTGGCAAGCAACAGCTCCATGATGTGGATGGAGTGCTCCGCCCAGACCGGGTCATTGGTGTACACCATGGAGAGGTCCATGAACCTTCTGTGGGTGTCCACCACGGCACGCGTGGTGAACTGCTCCTCGTCGTCGGCAGCCGCTCGGAGCACCATTGGAGCCGCGCAGGATACCCTCTAAGAATTTCTTGTGGTGGGTGTGCTTCTTGCAATGGTGGGGCGCGATCAAAAGGTTAAAGAGACACAAGGGTAGGTTAAATGGCCGCTGTAATAAATGGGGGCCGGCCGGCCTATAATCGTCACGTCTTGTCACGGCGTTCATAGCGGAGGATTCCAGAATCCAGTGCACGCTTGACAACATCGCACCCTAGGCATGGGCTCGAAGAGCCTGTTCCCGTGCTACTGTGCTATTTACCGCGCAAGCTTCCTGCCCGCCTAGTTTGGCCACACGTCGGCTAGAAGAGGGACAAATCGTGGGCGTTTAAGCTTTGTAAATATGAAGTGTGTGGAATGACTTCGGTCATAAGTTTACCCTTGGGTGATGAGGTCAAAGTTACACAGAAAGGTGATGATGGACTCGAGTGCGATAATTAATTTTGCGCTCTACAGTGCACACGGTGGAAGAAACCAACTGTGTGCAATAATGTCGAAGATCGTAGTCGAGTTAGCTATACAGATCATGTGCTGTGAGATCGACAAGGTAAACTGATTCGAGAATGGTTAATAGAATCTAAGACCATTGCATATTAAGGTCAAAATAGTGCTAGCAATATACGAGTCTCATACGATGCCATTTCAACGATTGTACCACAAAAGCTCGAAATGTTACAAGGTTCAAATTCCAGAGTTATATGGCTCAAATTTGAAGATTACAAGGTTCAAACTGATATTAGAAATGACATCCAGCTCATCAACTGCAAACGCTCGCGCTGATGCGCTGAACATGGATATCAGAGAGGTTCAAACTAATATCACCGCTTCTAAGTCTGGCTTCGAAACCTCCCAATTTTTGCAAAGGGGTCAGCCACTGAGAAGTCATGTATGGGGTTGACCCGATGACTTCCGATTACTCTGTCATCTGAAGTTCCAAAATGAAATTCAGCATTTTTGGAGCCTACTCCATTCTACCGTAGGCACCGGCGCTGATCAACAGACCATTCATTTTTGCGAAATAAATGTAGGGCAAACCTCATTTCCTTCAGCACCCTTGCTCTGAGAACAAAGAATCTGGTGAATATAATCTCCGGTAAGGTCCCTCGGTAGGAGTTCAAAGTAATTTCTGAGAGATGCAGATCTAGGCATTCGACGTGATTGTTATACTGTATCACATTATCCACCACTGGGCCTAATCTTATCTACAAAAGAAGAAAACGTGTTAGTGCCTACATGCAGTTTTGAACATTACTACAGGCCTAGCTATTTGGTTTGCAGGATTTGTAAAATGCACTAACATGTCATCTTTGATCTGACATGATTAACATGGGTATTTGATTACATTCTAGAAAAATGTAGCCTTCTTTACAAGAGGTTGGAGTGGATGAAAAGTTCCCTAAGAAAACTAGTACAGATGAATCCAAAGGAGAAATGCTTATTGATTGTAACCATATGGATCAAGCAACCAATATGGGGGGCATGTATGTACTGAAATCCTCCAAAAGAACCTTCAGAAATCATAGTACATTGTCATTGTAAACTTGGAAAATGGTGTCACAAATTGAACTCTCTTATGGTTAACATTTAACAGGAAAGGAACATCACCTCGATATATAGCTTCTCCAGGCACGGAAAGCATCTCAGGAAACTAACAACTTGCTCCAGGTGGGGCCCGATAGATTCTAGTGCCAAGACCTTCACTGTGCGCAGTTTTGGGGCCAAGCTTGTCGGAATCATTTTCTGAATGATAGACGAACAAACATCTTCAAAATTAGAAATACTGTTAATTTGTAGAAGGAGAGGTAGAAGGCGGATGTTGTACCTGAACGGGTGTGGATCCAATAACAAGTTCGGAGTATTTGTCAGACGAGTAGCCCACCACTGTCAATTTCGGCGCAGAAATGACATTGATTCTTGTTGGACCTTCTTGATAAACTACAAGTAATCTCTCAAGTGTAGGTGTGTCCTGGATGACCATACCGTGGTCCACCTTTTGTGATGTCTTCATGCCGCACCAGCAACACACATAAATAGTCTAGAGAGTCATGGAGGTGATGTGGAAGGTACTCAACCCATTGATCGCCTGAAGACGAAGGTACTCGAGTGCAATACAGCCACGGAGCATGCGCTCCATGTCACCCTTTGAGAAGCAGACGGTGACGAGCTCGAGGTGCTTCAGTCGTGGTAGAATAAGAGCGGGCACATCATTAAGGGGCGAGAAATGGCAGTTCCTGAACTTGGCAACGACCGCATATGCCCATCATTAAAAGTGAGCTCCTTGAGCTGATCTAGGGCGGGGATCGGAACCAGTCGTCAAGCTTGGCTTGGTCCTTGCCGTTGGAACGGAACTTGCCCATTCTAAGGCCTTTGGTTGGGCCAAGGTGACTGCCGAGGATCTTGGAGAACGCATCCAAGCTTTTGTGATAGCCATGGCAGACCTCGTGGGTGTCGATGAGGTCGAGAGGACTGGAGTTCCATAGGGGGCGCCACCGCCGGGAAAGAAGGGTTGTCCGCGCCCCATATTTGATTGGGAGGAGGGAGATGATGACTCTCAACATATCATCGGGGAGGGCTGCTGATTAAGTCTAGGCCTGTTGGGTCTCTTGCGGTTCTAGCTCGCCCCGCCTTCGCTTGTTGGCAGCCCCGTTCTCCACCTCCGGAGGCTCCTTGTCAGCGGGCGTTTTCTGATAGAAATGGGAGTACAAGGAATATTTAGTTAAAACAGGGCAATAGAAAAGTGTATTGGCTAACTAGAAGTTATTAGGTAGGAATATAGTAAGATAAGGGAATAGTAAATTGGTTACTTAAATACTACACAATTCATTTGACATTGCTGGGTAAGTCAACATATGCAGATAGTTGAAAAGAAAACTTACTTCGAACAAAGTTGGACGGATGATTTTGTCGGGGAAGTTAGCATATATCTCAGGACCAGGCCCTTCTATGTGCAGTAAATTTTAGTGCCAGCTTTCAGTACATAAAACTTTGCAATTTCATTCCAAAAGCCAGTGCCAAAATAGGAGTCACCACGTTCATCAAGTCTTACAGTAGCAACGATTGTAAATCCATGGTTTGTGCGCAGTATGACATTCGTGGAGCCTTGATGTATGTAAGGGAAAAATTGTGCACTACATAATCTATTGCATAGCGAGGGATGTCCTAGCAGAAAATGGTGGGGATGTTAAAGAAAATATGGTAACATGCAAATATGGGCCCAAATTGAAAGAACTGTACAACAGTTGAAATCGAAGGAAAAAAGTCTATAATTAAACAGATAGGGTAAACATGATGTCATGGAAATATGAGAATAATTGAATGAACAATACATCATTAATTTGCCTAATATACAAAGAAGAGGGGGGAATCCTTGACGTATATGGTGCATGTGGCACCTTTTATCCAAATGTAGCAATATTTAGAATATGTTCAGGAAAGTAGGCCATGCCAACGTGATTTAGGGTGAATATTGAACATACGGCGCGCATCCTCAAGTTATCTTGTACGATGAGATGGAATCTCTGGCGGCGGTCGCCAAGTCCTGAAGTATTGGTGCACTATACATTATATGAATGAAAGAAAACCCTCAAATCAGCTCGGAATAAAATGAATTCAGCAGCGATTTCCGCCGGTGATTAAAGGAGGCAGATGAACTGGGACAAGAGATGAGATAATATCTCGTTAAACAGTTACCTTGTCGTCCATGAGAAAGAACCCTCAGTACTACAGATTCCCCAACCGAGCGGAGCTGGGTCGGACCTGCGAGCAGCGTCGAGAAAGTCGATGGCGATAGGCGGTGGCAAGCGGAAGTGGTGAAATACAGTGGGCTTTGCCAGCAGCCTGGCGGCGGCGGCAGGACGGTCGAGCTAAGTGTTTACCGCCGCGATAGGCTGGTGCCATGGCATAGACGTGTAGGAGCTCTGTAGGTGTGAATGGGGAACGTACCGGAGGGGCCGAGGTGGGTGGCGGGCAGGGGGGTTTGAGTTTGTTTGGACGTGGGGGGAGGTGATGATTTTCTTTTTTTCTTTTTTGAATTGGGTGGTGAGGGTTTTCTGTCCCACAAAGAATTTTGGGGGCGACGGTTTGCTGGAGCGAACCGTGTGTGATTGACGCAGCAGGCAAAATGATAGTCATTGCACATGGTTCCAATTTTGGGAACCGTGTGTGATTGACGTACTACCTCTGTCCGAGTTTATTGGTCACCCGTTGTAATTTTTACCAAAATTTGGAGAAATATTTAACATACTCAGACATAGATAATAAGCGTACACGTACATAAGCATAGTTCAATCAAAGTACATGGTTCAACCATCATAAAGCATACTCAAGCGTACATAGTTCGGATCCAACCCACATCTCATCTCACATGCGGCCGGCACGATCCTGAAGCTTCTCCAGGTACTCGGCGTACGCGTCGTGCGCACCCTCAGCGAGAATACTTCTGCTTGAAGGAGCCAACGGCCCGTCCTCTTGCATGCGCAAAGAACACTAGATACGTCGAATGAACCTTGTGGTTGCAAAATGGGCATCCATAAGCCGTCGTTCCATGTCCTAATACGCCTCCTATGCATTCCTGCATAAAGCTCCCTCGGGATTCGCCTCTTGTACCTCCTCTGGGCATCTTCATCCCGTGTCCACATCGTCAGAAGCACCTATACATATAGTAAAACAAATTTAGCATCAAATCACTGATTACATGTCGTGAAGTAGGATTAGGAATTTATGGCTATTTATTTATACATATTCAGAGATTATGATTCAATTTTAAGCACAGTCATCTATGTACAGACCAATCTTGAAGAAAATAATGGCACAAACATATGTAGGTCATTCCAAATCAATTGTCAAGTCCTGGCTAGGAATTATTAGCACGAACACTAACCCTAGTCTGGATTACTAGCAGAAATTATTTGCACAGATGAAACAACTAATCACTTATCACCTGTAACATTTAACAATCAATACACTACACGGATCTAACAACTTTACTCAGATTTCATGGATTGGGAGAACATAACCACATGATTTCTATTCCAAAAAGGAGGAGGCATGAGTAACCAGAGAACCTATGATCTATTTGACACATAAATGGGTATAGATGACTAACCAGCTATCCGTCGTCGTTGGGAGTCGTCGCCAGAGTGGTCGTCGGAGTCATCTGCCGGAGTGGTCGTCGGAGTCGGCGTCGGAAGGCCGGAGTTGGTGTGGAACTCCGCCTCCGGCTGTGGAAGCTCGACGACGTCAGGGTGCAGCGATAACCTGCCGCGGTGACGACAACCTCTGTCTCCATCTCCACGCCGTGCTCCGGTGCTTTAGCAGCCCCGGCGTCGCCACACTCCCTCTGATGGGGCGCTTCGGTGGCATCCTCATACACTGATGGCTTTGAGGCACTGAGAGCAGCGTCGAGGTTGCAAGCAGAGAGAAAGGATTGTGTGTGTGTAGCGATGATGGGGGTGCGGCCGCTCGGGAGCACCATTAATATGGAGTAGTGGGAGTTGTGGGGGAGAGGCGGGCGGCGGTCAAACCAATGGCTCGCCTCCCGGTGAGCCTGCGCACCGGACTGCTGGCATGTCTACCAAAGTTTCACACAGCTACTCGCACGCCTCCTGATACGTCCATTTTGCATCATGCTTTTATATCGATATTAATTGCATTATGGGCTGTTATTACACATTATGTCACAATACTTATGCCTATCCTCTCTTATTTTACAAGGTTTACATAAAGAGGGAGAATGCCGGCAGCTGGGATTCTGGGCTGGAAAAGGAGCAAATATTAGAGACCTATTCTGCACAGCTCCAAAAGTCTTGAAACTTCACGGAAGATGTTTTCCAAATATATAAAAAATATTGAGAGCAAGAACTTCACCAGGGGGGCCACACCCTGCCCATGAGGGTGGGGGCGCGCCCTACCCCCTGGGCGCGCCCCCTACCTCGTGGGCCCCCTGGTGGCCCTCTGGTGGCCATCTTCTGCTATATGGAGTCTTTCGATGGAAAAAAAATCATAAGCCATCTTCTCGGATGAAACTCCGCCGCCATGAGGCGGAACCTTGGCGGAACCAATCTAGGGCTCTGGCGGAGCTGTTCTGCCGGGGAAACTTCCCTCCCGGAGGGGGAAATCATCGCCATCGTCATCACCAACGCTCCTCTCATCGGGAGAGGGCAATCTCCATCAACATCTTCATCAGCACCATCTCCTCTCAAAACCCTAGTTCATCTCTTGTATCCAATTCTTGTCTCCAAGTCCGGGATTGGTGCTAGTAGGTTGCTAGTAGTGTTAATTACTCCTTATAGTTGATGCTAGTTGGTTTAATTGGTGGAAGATCATATGTTCAGATCCTATATGCATATTAATACCCCTCTGATTATGAACATGTTTTTGCTTTGTGAGTAGTTACTTTTGTTCCCGAGGACATGGGAGAAGTCTTGCTATTAGTAGTCATGTGAATTTGGTAGTCGTTCGATATTTTGATGAGATGTATGTTGTCTCTCCTCTAGTGGTGTTATGTGAATGTTGACTACATGACACTTCACCATTATTTGGGCCTAGAGGAAGGCATTGGGAAGTAATAAGTAGATGATGGGTTGCTAGAGTGATAGAAGCTTAAACCCTAGTTTATGCGTTGCTTCGTAAGGGGCTAATTTGGATCCATATGTTTCATGCTATGGTTAGGTTTACCTTAATACTTTTGTTGTAGTTGCGGATGCTTGCAATAGAGGTTAATCATAAGTGGGATGCTTGTCCAAGTAAGGGCAGCACCCAAGCACCGGTCCACCCACATACCAAATTATCAAAGTACCGAACGCGAATCATATGAATGTGATGAAAACTAGCTTGACAATATTCCCATGTGTCCTTGGGAGCGCTTTACATCATATAAGAGTTTTTTTAGGCTTGTCCTTTGCTACAAAAAGGATTGGGCCACCTTGCTGCACTTTATTTACTTTTGTTACTTGTTGCTCGTTACAAATTATCCTATCACAAAACTATCTATTACCACTTATTTCAGTACTTGTAGAGAATACCTTGCTGGAAACCGCTTATCATTTCCTTCTGCTCCTCGTTGGGTTCAACACTCTTACTTATCGAAAGGACTACGATAGATCCCCTATACTTGTGGGTCATCAAGACACTTTTCTGGCGCCGTTGCCGGGGAGTGAAGCGCCTTTGGTAGGTGGAATTTGGTAAGGAAAAATTTATATAGTGTGCTGAAATTTACTGTCACTTGTTACTATGGAAAGTAATCCTCTGAGGGGCTTGTTCGGGGTATCTTCACCCAGACCAGTAGAGCAAAGAGTTGCTCCTCAACCTACTGAAAATGAAAATGAAAATGCCTACTTTGAAATTCCTTCGGGTATGATAGAAAAATTGCTAGCTAATCCTTTTTTAGGAGATGGAACAAAACATCCTGATGAGCATCTAATATATGTGGATGAAGTTTGTGGATTATTTAAGCTTGCAGGTGTACCTGGAGATGTTGTTAAGAAGAAGGTCTTCCCTTTATCTTTGAAGGGAGATGCATCGACATGGTATAGGCTATGTGATGATATGGGGTCTTGGAATTACAAACGATTGAAATTGGAATTTCACCAGAAGTTTTATCCTATGCATCTTGTTCATCGTGATCGCAATTACATATATAATTTTTGGCCTCGCGAAGGAGAAAGCATCGCTCAAGCTTGGGGGAGGCTTAAGTCAATGTTATATTCATGCCCCAATCATGAGCTCTCAAGAGAAATGATTATTCAAAAATTTTATGCTCGGCTTTCTGATAACAATCGCACCATGCTTGATACTTCTTGTGTTGGCTCTTTTATGATGAAGACTATTGAATTAAAATGGAATTTATTGGAAAGAATTAAACGCAACTCTGAAGATTGGGACCTCGACAATGGTAAGGAGTCAGGTATGACACCTAGTTTTGATTGTGTCAAATATTTTATGGATACCGATATTTTTCGTAAATTTAGCACTAAATATGGACTTGACTCTGAGATAGTAGCTTCTTTCTGTGAATCCTTTGCTACTTATGTTGATCTCCCCAAGGAGAAGTGGTTTAAATATCATCCTCCCATAGAAGTAAAAGTATTTGCACCTATTAAAGTTGAAGAAAAGATTGTCACTTATAATGATCCTATTGTTCCTACTTCTTATGTTGAGAAACCACCTTTTCCTGTTAGGATAAAGGATCATGCTAAAGCTTCAACTGTGGTTCGTAAAAGCAATATTAAAACATATACACCTCCTGAGCAAGTTAAAGTTGAACCTAATATTGCTATTGTTAAAGATCTCTTGTCTGATAATATTGATGGGCATGTTATTTATTTCTGTGATGAAACTGCTAGAATTGCTAAACCCTGTGATAAAGATAAACCTAGACCTGTGGTAGGCATGCCCGTTATTTCTGTTAAATAGGATATCATTGTTATCATGGCTTATGTGATATGGGTGCTAGTGCTAGTGCAATACCTTATTCCTTATACAAAGAAGTTATGCATGATATTGCACCTGCTGAGATGAAAGATATTGATGTCATAATTAAACCTGCCAATAGAGATACTTTTCACCAATGGGAATTGTTAGGGATGTTGAAGTCTTGTGTGGGAAAACTAAATATCCTGCTGATTTTCTTGTTCTTGGTTCCCCACAAGATAGCTTTTGTCCCATTATATTTGGTAGACCCTTCTTAAATAATGTTAATGCTACCATAGATTGCAAAAGGGATGTTGTTACTATCGGTTTAGATGATATGACTCATGAATTTAATTTCTCTAAATTTAGTAGACAACACCGTGAAGAAGAATTACCTAGTAAGGATGAAATTATTGGTCTTGCTTCTATTGCCTTACCTCCTAGTGATCCTTTAGAACAATACTTGCTAGACCATGAAAATGACATGTTTATGAATGAAAGAAGGGAATTAGATGAAGTATTCTTTAAACAGGAACCTATTCTGAAACACAATTTGCCTGTTCAAATCTTAGGGGATCCTCCTCCACCCAAGGGTGATCCCGTGTTTGAGCTTAAACCGTTGCCTGATACTCTTAAATATGCTTATCTTGATGAGAAAAAGATATATTCTGTTATTATTAGTGCTAACCTTTTAGAGCATGAGGAAGAGAGATTATTGAAAACTCTGAAGAAGCACCGTGATGCCACTGTTGGGGAACGTAGCAGAAATTCAAAATTTTCCTACGTATCACCAAGATCTATCTATGGAGAAACCAGCAACGAGGGGAAGGAGAGTGCATCTACATACCCTTGTAGATCGCTAAGCGGAAGCGTTCAAGAGAATGGGGTTGATGGAGTCATACTCGTCGTGATCCAAATCACCGATGATCCTAGTGCCGAACGGACGGCAGCTCCGTGTTCCGCACACGTACAGCCCGACGATGTCTCCCATGCCTTGATCTAGCAAGGAGAGAGGGAGAGTTTGAGGAAGACTCCATCCAGCAGCAGCACAACGGCGTGGTGGTGGTGGAGGAGCGTGGCAATCCTGCAGGGCTTCGCCAAGCACCGCGGGAGAGGAGAAGGACTTGGGAGAGGGGAAGGGCTGCACCAAAGGCAAAGGTAAGAAGTCTTCCATCTCCCCCACTATATATAGGGGGGCCAAGGGGGGGGCGCCGGCCCTAGGAGATCCAATCTCTTAGGGGGCGGCGGCCGAGGATTCCCTCCCCCCCAAGGCACCTAGGGGGTGCCTTCCCCTTGTGGGACTCTTCCCTTCTCCAAACCCTAGGCGCATGGGCCTCTTGGGGCTGGTGACCTTGGCCCATGTAGGCCAAGGAGCACCCCCTACAGCCCATGTGGCCCTCCGGGGCTGGTGGCCCCACTTGGTGGACCCCCGGGACCCTCCCGGTGGTCCCGGTACGTTACCGATAAACCCCGAAACTTTTCCGGTGACCAAAACAGGACTTCCCATATATAAATCTTTACCTCCGGACCATTCCGGAACTCCTCGTGACGTCCGGGATCTCATCCGGGACTCCGAACAACATTCGGTAACCACATACAAACTTCCTTTATAACCCTAGCGTCATCGAACCTTAAGTGTGTAGACCCTACGGGTTCGGAGAACCATGCAGACATGACCGAGACGTTCTCCGGTCAATAACCAACAGCGGGATCTGGATACCCATGTTGGCTCCCACATGTTCCATGATGATCTCATCGGATGAACCACGATGTCGAGGATTCGATCAATCCCGTATACAATTCCCTTTGTCTATCGGTACGATACTTGCCCGAGATTCGATCGTCGGTATCCCGATACCTTGTTCAATCTCGTTACCGGCAAGTCTCTTTACTCGTTCCGTAACACATCATCCCGTGATGAACTCCTTGATCACATTGTGCACATTATGATGATGTCCTACCGAGTGGGCCCAGAGATACCTCTTCGTCACACGGAGTGACAAATCCCAGTCTCGATTCGTGCCAACCCAACAGACACTTTCGGAGATACCCGTAGTGCACCTTTATAGTCACCCAGTTACGTTGTGACATTTGGCACACCCAAAGCACTCCTACGGTATTCGGGAGTTGCACAATCTCATGGTCTAAGGAAATGATACTTGACATTAGGAAAGCTTTAGCATACGAACTACACGATCTAGTGCTATGCTTAGGATTGGGTCTTGTCGATCACATCATTCTCCTAATGATGTGATCCCGTTATCAACGACATCCAATGTCCATGGTGAGGAAACCGGAACCATCTATTGGTCAACGAGCTAGTCAACTAGAGGCTTACTAGGGACATGGTGTTGTCTATGTATCCACACATGTATCTGAGTTTCCTATCAATACAATTCTAGCATGGATAATAAACGATTATCATGAACAAGGAAATATAATAATAATAACTAATTTATTATTACCTCTAGGGCATATTTCCAACAGCTATTGGGTATACTCTTGATGATCTTAAGGGCATTAGTCCCACT
This sequence comes from Triticum urartu, assembly GCF_003073215.2. Taxonomy (NCBI): domain Eukaryota; kingdom Viridiplantae; phylum Streptophyta; class Magnoliopsida; order Poales; family Poaceae; genus Triticum; species Triticum urartu. The sequence continues at coordinate 482,566,087 of NC_053027.1, forward strand.
CTATGTCAACATAAAATTAATTTGGAAGAAGATGCTAAACCAGTCCGTGATCATCAACGCCGGCTGAATCCTAAAATGAAAGAAGTGGTAAGAAAGGAAATACTAAAGCTCCTTGAGGCAGGTATAATCTATCCCGTTGCTGATAGTCAGTGGGTAAGTCCTGTCCATTGTGTCCCTAAGAAGGGAGGCATTACTGTTGTTCCTAATGATAGAGATGAATTGATCCCTCAAAGAATTATTACATGTTATAGGATGGTAATTAATTTCCGCAAATTAAATAAGGCTACTAAAAAGGATCATTACCCCTTACCTTTTTATCGATCAAATGCTAGAAAGATTATCCAAACATACACATTTTTGCTTTCTAGATGGTTATTCTGGTTTCTCTCAAATACCTGTGTCAGCCAAAGATCAATCAAAGACTACTTTTACATGTCCTTTTGGTACTTTTGCTTATAGACGTATGCCTTTTGGTTTATGTAATGCACCTGCTACCTTTCAAAGATGCATGATGGCTATATTCTCTGACTTTTGTGAAAAGATTTGTGAGGTTTTCATGGACAACTTTTCCGTCTATGGATCTTCTTTTGATGATTGCTTGAGCAACCTTGATCGAGTTTTGCAGAGATGTGAAGAAACTAATCTTGTCTTGAATTGGGAAAAGTGCCACTTTATGGTTAATGAAGGTATTGTCTTGGGGCATAAAGTTTCTGAAAGAGGTATTTAAGTTGATAAAGCCAAAGTTGACGCTATTGAAAAGATGCCATGTCCCAAGGACATCAAAGGTATAAGAAGTTTCCTTGGTCATGCCAGTTTTTATAGGAGGTTCATTAAGGACTTCTCAAAGATTTATCAGCCTCTGACTAATTTTTTACACACAGATATTCCATTTGTTTTCGATGATGATTGTGTAGAAGCATTTGAAATACTTAAGAAAGCATTGATCTCTGCACCCATTGTTCAGCCACCTAATTGGAATTTACCCTTTGAAATTATGTGTGATGCTAGTGATTATGCTGTAGGTGTTGTTCTAGGACAAAGAGTTGATAAGAAATTAAATGTTATTCAATATGCTAGTAAAACCCTAGACAATGCTCAAAGAAATTATGCTACTACTAAAAAAGAATTTTTAGCAGTTGTATTTTCTTGTGATAAGTTCAGACCTTATATTGTTGAATCTAAAGTAACTATTCACACTGATCATGCTACTATTAAATATCTTATGGAAAAAAAGATGCTAAACCTAGACTTATTAGATGGGTTCTCTGAAGGAAATATACCCTAGAGGCAATAATAAAGTTATTATTTATTTCCTTATATCATGATAATTGTTTATTATTCATGCTAGAATTGTATTAACCGGAAACATAATACATGTGTGAATACATAGACAAACAGAGTGTCACTAGTATGCCTCTACTTGACTAGCTCGTTAATCAAAGATGGTTATGTTTCCTAACCATGGAGAGTTGTTATTTGATTAACGAGGTCACATCATTAGTTGAATGATCTGATTGACATGACCCATTCCATTAGCTTAGCACCCGATCGTTTAGTATGTTGCTATTGCTTTCTTCATGACTTATACATGTTCCTATGACTATGAGATTATGCAACTCCCGTTTACCGGAGGAACACTTTGTGTGCTACCAAACGTCACAACGTAACTGGGTGATTATAAAGGAGCTCTACAGGTGTCTCTAATGGTAGATGTTGGGTTGGCGTATTTCGAGAATAGGATTTGTCACTCCGATTGTCGGAGAGGTATCTCTGGGCCCTCTCGGTAATGCACATCACATAAGCCTTGCAAGCATTGCAACTAATGAGTTAGTTGCGAGATGATGTATTACGGAACGAGTAAAGAGACTTGCCGGTAATGAGATTGAACTAGGTATTGGATACCGACGATCGAATCTCGGGCAAGTAACATACCGATGACAAAGGGAACAATGTATGTTGTTATGCGGTCTGACCGATAAAGATCTTCGTAGAATATGTAGGAGCCAATATGGGCATCCAGGTCCCGCTGTTGGTTATTGACCGGAGACGTGTCTCGGTCATGTCTACATTGTTCTCGAACCGTAGGGTCCGCACGCTTAACGTTACGATGACAGTTATTATGAGTTTATGCATTTTGATGTACCGAAGTTAGTTCGGAGTCCCGGATGTGATCACGGACATGACGAGGAGTCTCGAAATGGTCGAGACATAAAGATTGATATATTGGATGACTATATTCAGACACCGGAAGGGTTCCGGAAGAGTATCGGATAAAACCGGAGCACCGGGGGGTTACCAGAACCCCCCGGGGGGTTAATGGGCCTCATGGGCCTAATGTGGAGAAGAGGAAGGGGCTGCCAGGGCAGGCCGCGCGCCCCCTCTCCCCCTAGTCTGAATTGGACAAGGAGGGAGGGGCGGCGCCCCCCCCCCTTTCCTATTCCCCCTCCACCTCTCCTAGTAGGACAAGGATTGGGGGGGAGTCCTACTCCCGGTAGGAGTAGGACTCCTCCTGCGCGCCTCCTATGGCCGGCCGCACCCCCCCTTGGATCCTTTATATACGGGGGCAGGGGGGCACCTCTAGACACACAAGTTGATCCACGTGATCGTTCCTTATCCGTGTGCAGTGCCCCCTGCCACCATATTCCACCTCGATCATATTGTTGCATTGCTTAGGCGAAGCCCTGTGACGGTTGAACATCAAGATCGTCACCATGCCGTCGTGTTGACGGAACTCCTCCCCGAAGCTTTGCTGGATCGGAGCCCGGGGAGCGTCATCGAGCTGAGCGTGTGCTAAGAACTCGGAGGTACCGGAGTAACGGTGCTTGGATCGGTCGGATCGGGAAGAAGACGTACGACTACTTCCTCTACGTTGTGTCAACGCTTCCGTTGCGATCTACAAGGGTACGTAGATAACACTCTCCCCTCTCGTTGCTATGCATCACCATGATCTTGCGTGTGCGTAGGAATTTTTTGAAATTACTGCGTTCCCCAACAGTGGCATCCGAGCCATGCTTTATGCGTAGATGTCATATGCATGAGTAGAACACAAGTGAGTTGTGGGCGATATAAGTCATACTTCTTACCAGCATGTCATACTTTGGTTCGGAGATATTGTTGGATGAAGTGGCCCAGACCGACATTACGCGTACGCTTACGCGAGACCGGTTCTCCCGACGTGCTTTGCACATAGGTGGCTTGCGGGTGACAGTTTCTCCAACTTTAGTTGAACCGAGTGTGGCTACGCCCGGTCCTTGCGAAGGTTAAAATGGATCAATTGACAAACTATCGTTGTGGTTTTGATGCGTAGGTGAGATTGGTTCTTGCTTAAGCCCGTAGCAGCCACGTAAAACTTGCAACAACAAAGTAGAGGACGTCTAACTTGTTTTTGCAGGGCATGTTGTGATGTGATATGGTCAAGACATGATGCTAAATTTTATTGTATGAGATGATCATGTTTTGTAACCGAGTTATCGGCAACTGGCAGGAGCCATATGGTTGTCGCTTTATTGTATGCAATGCAATCGCGTGTAATGCTTTACTTTATCACTAAGCGGTAGCGATAGTCGTGGAAGCATAAGATTGGCGAGACGACAACGATGCTACGATGGAGATCAAGGTGTCGCGCCGGTGACGATGGTGATCATGACGGTGCTTCGGAGATGGAGATCACAAGCACAAGATGATGATGGCCATATCATATCACTTATACTGATTGCATGTGATGTTTATCTTTTATGCATCTTATCTTGCTTTGATTGACGGTAGCATTATAAGATGATCTCTCACTAAATTATCAAGAAGTGTTCTCCCTGAGTATGCACCGTTGCCAAAGTTCGTCGTGCCCAGACACCACGTGATGATCGGGTGTGATAAGCTCTACGTCCATCTACAACGGGTGCAAGCCAGTTTTTGCACACGCAGAATACTCAGGTTAAACTTGACGAGCCTAGCATATGCAGATATGGCCTCGGAACACGGAGACCGAAAGGTCGAGCGTGAATCATATAGTAGATATGATCAACATAGTGATGTTCACCAATGAAACTACTCCATCTCACGTGATGATCGGACATGGTTTAGTTGATTTGGATCACGTGATCACTTAGAGGATTAGAGGGATGTCTATCTAAGTGGGAGTTCTTAAGTAATATGATTAATTGAACTTAAATTTATCATGAACTTAGTCCTGGTAGTATTTTGCAAATCATGTTGTAGATCAATAGCTCGCGTTGTTGCTTCCCTGTGTTTATTTTGATATGTTCCTAGAGAAAATTGTGTTGAAAGATGTTAGTATGATGATGTGGATTGGATCCGTGATCTGAGGTTTATCCTCATTGCTGCACAGAAGAATTATGTCCTTGATGCACCGCTAGGTGACAGACCTATTGCAGGAGCAGATACAGACGTTATGAACGTTTGGCTAGCTCAATATGATGACTACTTGATAGTTTAGTGCACCATGCTTAATGGCTTAGAATCGGGACTTCAAAGACGTTTTGAACGTCATGGACCATATGAGATGTTCCAGGAGTTGAAGTTAATATTTCAAGCAAATACCCGAATTGAGAGATATGAAGTCTCCAACAAGTTCTATAGCTAAAAGATGGAGGAGAATCGCTCAACTAGTGAGCATGTGCTCAGATTGTCTGGGTACTACAATCGCTTGAATCAAGTGGGAGTTAATCTTCCAGATAAGATAGTGATTGACAGAATTCTCTAGTCACCATCACCAAGTTAGTAGAACTTCGTGATGAACTATAATATGCAAAGGATAACGGAAACAACACCCAAGCTCTTCGTGATGCTGAAATCAACAAAGGTAGAAATCAAGAAAAACATCAAGTGTTGATGGTTGACAAGACCACTAGTTTCAAGAAAAAGGGCAAAGGGAAGAAGGGGAACTTCAAGAAGAACGGCAAGCAAGTTGCTGATCAAGTGAAGAAACCCAAGTCTAGTCCTAAGCCTGAGACTAAGTGTTTCTACTGCAAAGGGACTGATCACTGGAAGCGGAACCACCCCAAGTGATTGGCGGATAAGAAGGATGGCAAAGTGAATATAAGTATATTTGATATACATGTTATTGATGTGTACTTTACTAGTGTTTATAGCAACCCCTAGGTATTTGATACTAGTTCAGTTGCTAAGATTAGTAACTCGAAACGGGAGTTGCAGAATAAACAGAGACTAGTTAAGGGTGAAGTGACGATGTGTGTTGGAAGTGGTTCCAAGATTGATATGATCATCATCGCACACTCCCTCTACTTTCGGGATTAGTGTTAAACCTGAATAAATGTTATTTGGTGTTTGCATTGAGCATGAATATGATTTGATCATGTTTATTGTAATACGGTTATTCATTTAAGTAAGAGAATAAATTGTTGTTCTGTTTACATGAATAAAACCTTATATGGTTACACACCCAACAGAAACAAGTTCGTTGGATCTCGATCGTAGTGATACACATATTCATAATATTGAAACCAAAAGATGCAAAGTTAATAATGATAGTGCAACTTATTTGTGGCACTGCCGTTTAGGTCATATTGATGTAAAGTGCATGAAGAAACTCCATGCTCATGGGCTTTTGGAATCACTTGATTATGAATCAGTTGATGCTTGCGAACCATGTCTCATGGGCAAGATGACTAAGACTCTGTTCTTTGGAACAATGGAGCGAGCAACAGATTTGTTGGAAATCATACATACTGATGTATGTGGTCCGATGAATATTGAGGCTCGCGACAGGTATCATTATTTTCTGATCTTCACAGATGATTTGAGCAGATATGAGTATATCTACTTGATGAAACATAAGTCTGAAACATTTGAAAAGTTCAAAGAATTTCAGAGTGAAGTGGAAAATCATCGTGACAAGAAAATAAAGTTTCTACGATCTGATCGCGGAGACAAATATTTGAGTTACGAGTTTGGTCTTCAAGTTAAAAACAATGTGAAATAGTTTCACTACTCACGCCACCTGGAACACCACAATTAATGTGTGTCCGAACGTCATAACCGTACTATTAGATATGGTGCGATATTGATGTCTCTTACCGATTACCACTATCGTTTTGGGGTTATGCATTAAAGACAGCTGCATTTCACGTTAAAAGGGCACCATCTAAGTCCGTGAGACGACACAATCTGAACTATGGTTTGGCAAGAAACCAAAGTTGTCGTTTCTTAAAGTTTGGGGATTGTGATGCTTATATGAAGTTTCATCCTGATAAGCTCAAACCAAATCGGAGAAATATGTCTTCATAGGATACCCAAAGGAAACTGTTGGGTACACCTTCTATCACAGATCCGAAGGCAAGACATTCGTTGCTAAGAATGGATCCTTTCAGAGAAGGAGTTTCTCTCGAAAGAAGTGAGTGGGAGGAAAGTAGAAAACTTGATAAGGTAATTGTACCTTCTCCCTTATTGGAAAGTAGTTCATCACAGAAATCTGTTCTTGTGACTACTACACCAATTAGTGAGGAAGCTAATGATGATGATCATGTAACTTCAGATCAAGTTACTACCCGAATCTCGTAGGTAAACCAGAGTAAGATCCGCACCAGAGTGGTACGGTAATCCTGTTCTGGAGGTCATGTTACTTGACCATGACGAACTACGAACTATGAGGAAGCGATGATGAGCCCAGATTCCGCGAAATGGTTTGAGGCCATGAAATCTGAGATATGATCCATGTATGAGAACAAAGTTATGGACTTTGGTTGACTTGCCGATGATCGGCAAGCAATTGAGAATAAATGGATCTTCAAGAGGAAGACGGACGCTGATAGTAGTGTTACTATCTACAAAGCTAGAATTGTCGCAAAAAGGTTTTCGACAAGTTCAAGGTGTTGACTACGATGAGAGTTTCTCACTCGTATCTATGCTTGAGTCTGTCCGAATCATGTTAGTAATTGCCGCATTTTATGAAATCTGGCAAATGGATAAACAAAACTGCATTCCTTAATGGATTTATTAAAGAAGAGTTGTATATGATGCAACCAGAAGGTTTTGTCAATCCGAAAGGTGCTAACAAAATGTGCAAGCTCCAGCGATCCATCTGTGGACTGGTGCAAGCATCTCGGAGTTGGAATATACGCTTTGATGAGTTGATCAAAGCATATAGTTTTATACAGACTTGCGGTGAAGCCTGTATTTACAAGAAAGTGAGTGGGAGCACTACAACATTTATGATAAGTATATGTGAATGACATATTGTTGATCGGAGATAATGTAGAATTATTCTGCAAAGCATAAGGAATATTTGAAAAGAGTTTTTTAAAGAAAGACCTCGGTGAAACTGCTTACATATTGAGCATCAAGATCTATAGAGATAGCTCAAGATGTTTGATAAGTTTTTCAATGAGTACATACCTTGACAAGATTTTGAAGTAGTTCAAAATGGAACAGTCAAAGAAAGAGTTCTTGCCTGTGTTACAAGGTGTGAAACTGAGTAAGACTCAAAGCCCGACCACGGCAAAAGATAGAAAGAGAATGAAAGTCATTCCCTATGCCTTGGCCATAGGTTCTATAAAATATGCCATGCTATGTACCAGATCTATTGTATATCCTATACTATTTTTGGCAAGGGAGTACAATAGTGATCTAGGAGTAGATCACTGGACAGTGGTCAAAATTATCCTTAGTGAAATAAGGATATGTTTCTCGGTTATGAAAGTGACAAAAAGGTTCGTCGTAAAAGGTTATGTCGATGCAAATTTTGACACTGATCCAGATGACTCTAAGTCTCAATCTGGATACGTATTGAAAGTGGGACCAATTAGCTAGAGTAGCTCCGTGCAGAGCATTGTTGACATAGAAATTTGCAAAATACATACGGATCTGAATGTTGCAGACCCATTGACTAAACTTCTCTCACAAAGCAAAACATGATCACACCTTAGTACTCTTTGGGTGTTAATCACATAGCGATGTGAACTAGATTACTGACTCTAGTAAACCCTTTGGGTGTTGATCACATATCGATGTGAACTATGGGTGTTAATCACATGGTGATGTGAACTATTGCTGTTAAATCACATGGCGATGTGAACTAGATTATTGACTCTAGTGCAAGTGGGAGACTGAAGGAAATATGCCCTAGAGGCAATAATAAAGTTATTATTTATTTCCTTATATCATGATAAATGTTTATTATTCATGCTAGAATTGTATTAACCGGAAACATAATACATGTGTGAATACATAGACAAACAGAGTGTCACTAGTATGCCTCTACTTGACTAGCTCGTTAATCAAAGATGGTTATGTTTCCTAACCATGGACAAAGAGTTGTTATTTGATTAACGGGATCACATCATTAGTGAATGATCTGATTGACATGACCCATTCCGTTAGCTATAGCACTTGATCGTTTAGTATGTTGCTATTGCTTTCTTCATGACTTATACATGTTCCTATGACTATGAGATTATGCAACTCCCGTTTACCGGAGGAACACTTTGTGTGCTACCAAACGTCACAACGTAACTGGGTGATTATAAAGGCTCTACAGGTGTCTCCGAAGGTACTTGTTGGGTTGGCGTATTTCGAGATTAGGATTTGTCACTCCGATTGTCGGAGAGGTATCTCTGGGCCCACTCGGTAATGCACATCACTATAAGCCTTGCAAGCATTGCAACTAATGAGTTAGTTGCGGGATGATGTATTACGGAACGAGTAAAGAGACTTGCTGGTAACGAGATGGAACTAGGTATTGAGATACCGACGATCGAATCTCGGCAAGTAACATACCGATGACAAAGGGACAACGTATGTTGTTATGCGGTCTGACCGATAAAGATCTTCGTAGAATATGTAGGAGCCAATATGGGCATCCAGGTCCCGCTATTGGTTATTGACCGGAGATGTGTCTCAGTCATGTCTGCATTGTTCTCGAACTATAGGGTCAGCACGCTTAACATTACGATGACAGTTATAATGAGTTTATGCATTTTGATGTACCGAAGTTAGTTCGGAGTCCTGGATGTGACCACGGACATGACGAGGAGTCTCGAAATGGTCGAGACATAAAGATTGATATATTGGATGACTATATTCGGACACCGGAAGGGTTCCGGAGAAGTATCGGATAAAACCGGAGCACCGGGGGGTTACCGGAACCCCCGGGGGGTTAATGGGCCTCATGGGCCTAATGTGGAGAAGAGGAAGGGGCTGCCAGGGCAGGCCGCGCGCCCCCTCTCCCCCTAGTCCGAATTGGACAAGGAGGGGGGCGGCGCCCCCCCCTTTCCTATTCTCCCTCCACCTCTCCTAGTTGGACAAGGATTGGGAGGGGAGTCCTACTCCCGGTAGGAGTAGGACTCCTCCTGCGCGCCACCATAGGGCCGGCCGCACCCCCCCCTTGGATCCTCTATATACGGGGGCAGGGGGCACCTCTAGACACACATGTTGATCCACGTGATCGTTCCTTAGCCGTGTGGGTGCCCCCTGCCACCATATTCCACCTCGATCATATTGTAGTGCTTAGGCGAAGCCCTGCGACGGTAGAACATCAAGATCGTCACCACGCCGTCGTGCTGACGGAACTCCTCCCCGAAGCTTTGCTGGATCGGAGCCCGAGGATCGTCATCGAGCTGAACATGTGCTAAGAACTCGGAGGTGCCGGAGTAACGGTGCTTGGATCGGTCGGATCGGGAAGAAGACGTACGACTACTTCCTCTACGTTGTGTCAACGCTCCCGTTGCGATCTACAAGGGTACGTAGATCAGACTCTCCCCTTGTTGCTATGCATCACCATGATCTTGCGTGTGCGTAGGAATTTTTTTGAAATACTGTGTTCCCCAACATTCTCTTGCTACAAGAATTCGACTTACATATTGTTGATAGAAAGGGAGCTGAGAACCCCGTTGCACACAACTTGTCTAGGTTAGAAAATATGCTTGATGACCCACTACCTATTGATGATAGCTTCCCTGATGAACAATTAAATGTTATAAATGCTTCTCATACTTCTCCATGTTATGCTGATTATGCTAATTACATTGTTGCTAAGTTTATACCACCTAGTTTCACATACCAGCAAAAGAAAAAGTTCTTCTATGATTTGAGGCATTACTTTTGGGATGACCCACATCTTTATACAGAAGGAGTAGATGGTGTTATTACACGTTGTGTACCTGAGCATGAACAGGAACAGATCCTACGCAAGTGTCACTCCGAAGCTTATGGAGGACACCATTCTGGAGATAGGACTGCACATAAGGTATTGCAATCTGGTTTTTATTGGCCTACTCTCTTCAAGGATGCCTGTAAGTTTGTTTTATCTTGTGATGAATGTCTAAGAATTGGTAATATTAGTAGACGTCAAGAAATGCCTATGAATTATTCACTTGTTATTGAACCATTTGATGTTTGGGGCTTTGACCATATGGGACCCTTTCCTTCCTCTAATGGTTATACACATATTCTAGTCGTTGTTGATTACGTTACTAAGTGGGTAGAAACTATTCCAAGTAGTAGTGCTGATCATAACACTTCTATTAAAATGCTTAAAGAAATTATTTTTCCAAGGTTTGGAGTCCCTAGATATTTAATGACTGATGGTGGTTCACATTTTATTCATGGTGCTTTCCGTAAAATGCTTGCTAAATATGACGTTAATCATAGAATTGCATCCCCTTATCACCCTCAGTCTAGTGGTCAAGTAGAATTGAGTAATAGAGAACTCAAATTAATTTTGCAAAAGACTGTCAATAGGTCTAGAAAGAATTGGTCCAAGAAACTTGATGATGCATTATGGGCCTATAGAACTGCATATAAAAACCCTATGGGTACGTCTCCGTATAAAATGGTCTATGGAAAAGCATGTCACTTACCTCTCGAACTAGAACACAAGGCTTATTGGGCTATTAAAGAACTCAATTATGATTTTAATCTTGCTGGTGAGAAGAGGTTATTTGATATTAGCTCACTTGATGAATGGAGAACCCAAGCCTACGAAAATGCCAAGTTGTTTAAAGAAAAAGTTAAAAGATGGCATGACAAAAGGATACAAAAGCGTGAGTTTAATGTAGGTGATTATGCATTGCTATACAACTCTCATTTAAGATTTTTTGCAGGAAAACTTCTCTCTAAATGGGAAGGTCCTTACGTTATCGAGGAGGTCTATCGTTCCGGTGCCATAAAAATCAACAACTTCGAAAGCACAAATCCGAAGGTGGTGAACGGTCAAAGAATTAAACATTATATCTCAGGTAATCCCATAAATGTTGAAACCAATGTTATTGAAACCGTAACCACAGAGGAATACATAAGGGACACTTTCCGGAACGTTTTAGACTACGAAAAGGAATAGGTATGTGGTACGGTAAGTAAACCGACTCCAAAATAGTTTTTAAGACAATATTTCTCCATTTTGGAATATTTAGAAAAATAGAAAAATAAGAAGCAGTCCGGGAAGGACACGAGGGCTCGACGAGGGTGGAGGGCGCTTGTGCACCTCATGTTGATCCTTTGCATCCTACCCTTGATGAGTCTATTGACATGATCCGCAACCTTAGAACTGTTAATCTTATCACTAGCGGCTTGCCTAGAAACTTGATTGAATGTTTGCCTACTCTTGATTGTGCCTACACTATATGGAGATTCCTTGAGAAATGTTTTCCAAACTATTCCTTGAAGAACTTAGATGAGATTCTTCATAAGTCCATTGCCTTGATTAAGATGAGTTCCAATGATCCCAAATTTGGTGACTGCTTATTTAAGCTTACTAATCTTACGAGTGCCAAAGGAGATGTTGGAATCATTAGCAATATCATTTCCAAAGCTATTAGAATTCATAAAGATAACTATAGAAATGATAATTTATCTAATGAATTACCCTCTCTAGGAATTGATCAATCATAAGATGATGTTGAACATGGATACTATGATGAGGATGATGATGACAGTGACTATGATCTTAATGATGCAATGAGACACTTTGGTCTTATGGCAAATCTTCGCAGCTACATGGCTGGAGGAAAGGAATGGGTTCTTGATAGTGGATGTATTGATCATATGACCGGAGATAAAGATATGTTCCGTGAGCTTGCTGAAAATGACGGCCCTCGAAAGTATGTCACCTTTGGTGATAACTCAAAGGGTAAGGTGGTTGGCCTAGGTAAGGTGGCCATCTCACATGATAGCTCCATACAAAATGTCATGCTCGTTGAATCTCTTGGGTACAATTTACTTTCAGTATCTAGGCTTGCTGATTTCGGTTTCAATGTCCTATTTACTGAGGTAGATTGCCAAGTGTTTCGTAGAGACAATCGTAAAATGGTCTTTACCAGTATACGTAGATGTGATCTTTACATTGTTGATTTCACAAAAAAGGCTCAACCTAGAACTTGCTTAATTGCTAAATCTTCTAAAGGCTGGTTGTGGCATAGAAGGCTAGGTCATGTGGGCATGTGAAATCTTGATAAGCTTATTAGAAGTGATCACATCCTTGGTGTAAAAGATGTCATATTTGAAAAGGATAGACTTTGTAGTGCTTGTCAAGCAGGGAAACAAGTTGGAGGGAGTCATCGCACAAAGAACATCATGACCATGAGAAGACCACTCGAGCTACTTCACATGGATCTCTTTGGTCCAAATGCCTACAAGAGTCTCGGTGATAACTCGTTTGGACTAGTCATAGTTGATGATTTTTCAAGATTTACGTGGGTGTTCTTTCTTGATGACAAATCATAGGTGCAAAAGATCTTCAAAAACTTCGCTAGGAAGGCCCAAAATCAATTTGACGTGAAGATCAAGAAGGTTCGGAGTGACAATGGAACGGAGTTCAAGAACATAAATGCGGATACCTTTATTGACGAAGAAGGGATTTCACATGTGTTCTCGGCTACGTATACACCCCAACAAAATGGAGTTATTGAGAGGAAGAACCGTACTCTTATTGAGATGGCAAGAACGATGCTTGATGAGTACAAGACTCCAAAACACTTTTGGGCAGAAGCGGTTGAGATAGCTTGTCATGCAACAAATCGCTTATATCTTCACAAGCTACTCGGCAAGACGACATACGAGCTCCTCACCGGTAACAAACCCCAAGTTGGATACTTTCGAGTATTTGGCTCAAAGTGCTACATTCTTGATAAACATCGTCATTCTAAATTTGCTCCTAAATCTCATGAAGGTTTCCTACTTGGTTATGGCTCAAACTCTCACACTTATCGTGTCTACAACAATTTCACCGGAAAGGTTGAAGAGACGGCAGATGTGAAGTTTGATGAATCTAACGGCTCGCAAGTAGAGCAATTGCCAATTGATGTAGGAGACAAGGACCCTTTGGAAGCTATCCAAGACTTGTCTACTGGCAAGATTCGTCCAACGGAGGTGAAGGAGAGTACCTCGTCCGTCTAAGTGGAAGCTTCTACCTCACGACAAGGTGAACCAAGAATTGATATGGAAGCATCCACAAGTGGGACACACCAAGACAAAGAAAATGAGGAAGCACACCAAGATGAACATCAAAAACCTCCTTCTCCACCACGACAAGAGAATGACAACGTCAACAATGAAGAAGGCCAAGAAGAAGAACAAGATGAAGAAGATGTTCCACCCCGAGCCAAGCCAAAGCTCCCATGAGTTTGAGCAAGAATCGCCAAAGATCATCCCATCGAGCAAATCTACAATGATATCCAAACCGGGAGAATCACCCGCTCAAGAACTCGATTGGCAAATTTTTGTGAACATTACTCATTCATCTCTAGCATTGAACCTATGAAGGTTGAAGAAGCATTGGAAGACCCGGACTGGATAAACGCTATGCATGAAGAACTACACAACTTTGAGAGAAACGAAGTATGGACATTGGTCGAGAAGCCCGACAACAACCACAACATCATTGGTACCAAATGGGTGTTTCGCAACAAGCAAGATGAAGATGGTCAAGTCTTCTGCAACAAAGCACGTCTAGTCGCCCAAGGCTACACTCAAGTCGAAGGTATGGACTATGGTGAGACATATGCTCCTGTTGCTAGACTTGAGTCCATTCGCATCTTACTTGCTTATGCTAATCACCATGATATCACCTTGTACCAAATGGATATTAAAAGTGCTTTTCTAAATGGTGAAATTGAGGAGGAAGTTTATGTTAAGCAACCTCCCGGCTTTGTCAATCCTAAGAAACCTAATCACGTTTACAAACTTCACAAAGCCCTCTATGGTCTTAAACAAGCCCCTAGAGCGTGGTATAAATGCTTGACCAAGTTCCTTATTAAAAAGGCTTTGAAATTGGTAAAATTGATTCTACTCTTTTTACTAAAAGGGTCAATGGAGAACTATTTGTGTGCCAAATTTATGTTGATGATATTATATTTGGTTCAACTAACCCTCTTTTTAGTGAGAAGTTTGGAAAGCTAATGTCGGAGAAGTTTGAGATGTCTATGATGAGTGAACTCAAATTCTTTTTCGGTTTGCAAATCAAGCAAACTAAAGAAGGTACCTTTATTTCTCAAACAAAGTACACCAAAGACTTATTCAAGAAGTTCAATATGCAAGAATGCAAAGGTATGTCTACACCCATGCCTACTAGTGGACATCTTGATTTGACCAAAGATGGTGAACCGGTTGATCAAAAGGTTTGCCGCTCTGGTTCATTATTATATCTATGTGCCTCCTGTCCTGACATTATGTTAAGTGTGTGCATGTGTGCACGATATCAAGCGGCCCCTAAAGAGTGTCATCTTAAGTCTGTGAAAAGGATAGTGAGATACTTAATATACACACCAAATTTTGGCATTTGGTATCCTAAGAGGACTTCTTTCGATCTTGTTGGTTACTACGATTCGGACTATGCCGGAGACAAGGTTGATAGAAACTCCACTTCGGGTACTTGTCAATTTCTTGGTATATTTCTTGTGTCTTGGTCCTCCAAGAAATAAAACTCGGTATCCTTATCCACCGCCGAAGCGGAATACATTGATGCTGGATCATGTTGTGCTCAATTACTTTGGATGACCCAAACTCTTAAAGATTATGGGATATATGTGAAACATGTTCCATTGCTCTATGACAATGAAAGTGCTATTAAGATTGCTCACAATCCCGTGCAACATTCTCGAACTAAGCATATTGAAGTTCGTCATCATTTCATTCAAGATCATGTTGCCAAAGGGGACACTGATCTTAAGCATGTTCGCACCTATAAGCAATTAGCGGATATATTTACCAAACCGCTTGATGGAGAAGCTTTTGCCGGTTTGAGAG
>NC_053027.1:482582299-482595657 GCF_003073215.2 Triticum urartu
CTTTGAAGGGTATCGGAAAGATGATTTGTACATGGTAGATTTCTCAGCAGGACCACAGCTTGCCGTATGTCTTCTTGCAAAAGCTTCAGAGTGCTGGCTCTGGCATCGGAGGCTAGGGCATGCTGGCATGAGGAACTTGCATACTCTTGCAAAGAAGAAGCAGTCATAGGCATCGAGGGCGTCAAGTTCAAGAAGGATCACTTATGCGGTGCCTGCACGCTGCGAAGATGATGAGGGCCAAGCATCCCTCGAAGACAATGATACTACGTATATGCGGGTCGTGACATGACCCTCGAAGACTCTATATTGGAACTATTTGTGAAGACCCATAAGCGCCAGTCTACAGCCTTGTCGAAACCTGCTAGCGGACTGTTGCACTCAGTCTGTACCGAGTTAACCTATGCTTTATGGTGTCTCGGACCCTACTTCACCTACTTCCTACTCTACTACTATGCTGTCTCTATTGGCTTCGGTTCATTGTTGATGAATATCCAAGATTACATGGGTGCATATAATCTCTACGACTTCGAGTTGGAGCGATCATAGACACTATTGGCATCGAAAATCCCAATGAAAGTTGAAGAACTAAGGACAAGCACTAATAGACAGAACAAGAGCACACACTTAAGAACTATAATGAAATATGGCAACCATCCCGCACTTATCTCGATACATTGGGCATCACTCATCCTGAGGTTCGGCAAGTTGACCGTACTAAACGCTTGCAGCAGAATGGCAATCCCGAGATGGAAGACGCAAAGATAGGCACCACCATACTATGATCCTCATATTGGCTTGCAGAAGATGCTCATGATCCGGGACACCAAGAAAGTTCCATAGCACTTAGAAGCATTGATACTGCATGCCATGTCATCAACTGTGTTTATCTTCACAAGCTTCTGAAGAAAACATCCTATGAACTCCTCACTGGTAAGAAGCCAAATGTCAGTTACTTCAGAGTATTTGGTGCTAGGTGCTGGATCAAGGATCCACATCACACTTCAAAATTTGCACCGAAAGCACATGAAGGTTTTATGCTTGGTTACGGAAAGGATTCGCACTCCTACAGAGTCTTCAACCTCTTTCACTATAAAGTGGTTGAAACTGTGGATGTGCGGTTCGATGAGACTAACGGCTCGCAAAGAGAGCACCTGCCAAATGTGCTAGATGAAATTCCACCCAGTGAATCCATCAAGCTTATGGGAACTGGAGAAATCATACCGTCTGAAGTACAGCCTGAAGAGGAACTTATCATTTCTGCACCTAATCAACTGAATACAATGTCAGCCTGAAGACAATCCTTCAAACGATGACAATGATCAGCAAGAGCAAAATCTTCGTCCAGTTCATCCTCGTGTTGCAAATGAAGTACAGATTGAGAAGATAATTGATAGCATCAATGCACCTGGTCCACTCACTCGTTCAAGGGCAACACAACTAGCAAATTTCTGTGGGCACTTTGCATTCGTCTCAATATCTGAACCCAAGAAAGTTGATGAAGCCTTCATGGAACCTGAATGGATTCAAGCTATGCAAGAAGAGCTTCAACAGTTCGAGCTGAATAATGTATGGGAACTGGTCAAGCGTCCTGATCCTCGTAAACACAATATCATAGGCACTAAATGGATATATCGCAACAAGCAAGATGAGCATGGTCAAGTTGTCAGAAACAAGGCTCGTCTCATTGCTCAAGGATACACTCAATTGAAGGAATTGACTTCGATGAAACATTTGCTCATGTGGCTAGGCTTGAAGCTATACTGAAAGCACAAGTGCTCCCTGGGTGGTTTTGGTAATTAATGTCAACATATCTCTTGTTGGACTAACACTTTTACCTAGTATGTTTCAGATAAGTTCAACAATGGAGTGGCATGGACTAGAGGATGTGGAACCCCTTCAAGATGCTAAGGACAAAGGATTGGCTCAAGCTTCAAGATCAAGACTCTACATTTTCTATTTTAGTGATCCAAGATCACATTGAGTCTATAGGAAAAGCCAATACTATCAAGAGGGGATGAGGTGTTGCTTAATGGCTTGCTTGCTCAAAGTGCTTAGTGATATGCTCCAAAACCCTCAACTACCTTCCCACATCCACATATGACCTAAACCAAAAGTCAAACTCGGCCCCACCGATTCTTTCTATCCGGCGCCACCGAGTTTCAAATGTCATAGCCACTGCCACAAACCCTAGGCAAATTCGGTCTCACCGAGATGGGATTGTAATCTCTCTGTTTCCCTTTGTAATGTTTCGGTCTTACCAAGATGAGCGATCAGTCCCACCGAGATTGCAATAAACTCTCTATTTCCCTTTTGTAACATTTCGGTCTCACCGAGATGAGCGAATCGGTCCCACGAGTTTACCTGACCAACTCTCTGGTTAGCTTATTACCAAAATCGGTCCCACCGAGTTTGTGTAATCGGTCACACCGAGATTACGTTATGCCCTAACCCTAACCATATCGGTCCTACCGAGTTGCATCTCAGTCCCACCGAAAATCCTAACGGTCACTAGGTTTGCTGAATCGGTCCGACCGAGTTTAACCATTCGGTCCCACCGAGTTTGGCAAATTGTGTGTAACGGTTAGATTTTGTGTGGAGGCTATATATACCCCTCCACCCACTCTTCATTCGTGGAGAAAGCCATCAGAACATACCTACACTTCCAATACACATTTTCTGAGAGAGAACCACCTACACTTGTGTTGAGGTTCAAGATATTCCATTCCAACCATATGAATCTTGATCTCTAGCCTTTCCCAAGTTGCTTTCCACTCAAATCTTCTTTCCACCAAATCCAAATCCTGTGAGAGAGAGTTGAGTGTTGGGGAGACTATCATTTGAAGCACAAGAGCAAGGAGTTCATCATCAACACACCATTTGTTACTTCTTGGAGAGTGGTGTCTCCTAGATTGGCTAGGTGTCACTTGGGAGCCTCCAACAAGATTGTGGAGTTGAACCAAGGAGTTTGTAAGGGCAAGGAGATCGCCTACTTCGTGAAGATCTACCGCTAGTGAGGCAAGTCCTTCGTGGGCGACGGCCGTGATGGAATAGACAAGGTTGCTTCTTCGTGGACCCTTCGTGGGTGGAGCCCTCCGTGGACTCGCGCAACCGTTACCCTCCGTGGGTTGAAGTCTCCATCAACGTGGATGTACGATAGCACCACCTATCGGAACCACGACAAAAACATCCGTGTCTCCAATTGCGTTTGGATACTCCAAACCTTCTCTTTACATTCTTGCAAGTTGCATGCTTTACTTTCCGCTGCTCATATACTCATTGCATGCTTGCTTGATATGTATTGCGTTTGTTAAACTTGTGCTTAAACTCCACTTAAACTTAAGAATATTAAAAACTGCAACTTTTGGCACTTAGTGTCTAATCACCCCCCTCTAGACACCTCTTCTCGATCCTTTCATATACACATACTGCTAGCCTATGCGAATCATCATAACATCCTTCTGTATCAAATGGATGTGAAGAGCGCCTTTCTCAATGGCAAGATTGAAGAAGTGTATGTTGCACAACCGCCCGGTTTTGAAGATCCAAAACATCCTGACATGGTTTACAAGCTCAACAAGGCATTGTATGGCCTCAAACAAGCCCCTCGTGCTTGGTACGACACACTCAAAGACTTCCTGAAGAGCAAAGGCTTCATACCTGGTTCCCTGGATCCCACACTCTTCACAAAGATATATGATGGTGAACTATTTCTGTGTCAAATATATGTGGATGACATTATCTTCGGCTGCACTAACCAGAAATACAGTGATGAGTTTGGGTACATGATGCAAGAGCAATATCAGATGTCCATGATGGGTGAGCTAAAGTTCTTCCTTGGTCTTCAAATACGGCAGCAACGCAATGACATCTTCATATCTCAAGAGAAATACCTCAAAGATTGCCTGAAGAAGTTTGGAATGCAAGACTGCAAGGGTTATACGACGCCAATGCCTACCAAGAGTCATCTGGATTCTGACGCCAATGGTAAAGAGTTCGATCAAATGGTATACCGCTCCATGATTGGTTCTTTGCTTTATTTATGTGCATTTAGGCCAGATATAATGCTTAGTGTTTGCATGTGTGCCCGATTCCAAGCGGCACCAAAGGAATGGCATCACTTAGCTGTGAAGCGAATTCTTCGATATTTGGCTTACACCCCAACACTAGGATTATGGTATCCAAAGGGCTCAGAGTTTGATCTAGTTGGATTCTCGGATGCTGATTATGCTGGTGACAAGGTGGATCGCAAGTCTACATCAGGCACATGTCACTTTCTGGGACGATCACTTGTGTGTTGGTCTTCAAAGAAGCAGAACTGTGTATCTCTCTCCACTGCTGAATCTGAATACATTGCTGCTGGATCTTGCTGCGCTCAGCTTCTATGGATGAAGCAAACACTCAAAGACTATGGCATTCATCTGAAGCAAGTGCCACTCTACTGCGACAATGAAAGCGCCATCAAGATCGCAACAACCCAGTTCAGCACTCGAAGACAAAGCACATTCAGATCCGTCATCACTTTCTCAGAGATCATGTCATGAAGGAAGATATTGATATCATTCACGTCAACACTGAAGAGCAACTGGCAGATATCTTCACAAAGCCCTTGGATGAGAAAAGGTTTTGCAAGTTGCGGTGTGAGCTAAATATCTTGGAATCCTCAAATGTCCTGTGATCAGGCACACATCCTAACACTTATGCATGTTGATGACTTAGATGTGCAACACACGAAGTAAAGTATATCTTCAATCAATGAAGACTTACACTCTAAGTGTGAATACATTAATGCGGAATTTGACTTCAGAGCGCCACGATAATTGTGCGCCGTGTCTGGGTCTAATACTTCCTATACGGTGGGTAACGCCACCACCAAACTTTTGTTTGGAGTATTTTCTGTTGGCGTTACATTTGCAAAGTCTTCGCATTTGGTTTGTCTTCAATATTAACATGACTTCATGTTTATCTTCACTATATTGATTTGGTCTTATTCGGATATATTCATATATTTGCGTTCTGTCCTCTACAGCATTCACTTATAGCTATGTCTTCTCTTGAATCTTTTGAACTAAGTGAATGTGATCGGACCCTAACCTTTCTATGCTCCCGTCTCAAATCTATATCCAAATCATATGCATTCTATTGAAAGCCGGTCATTTTCGCTACGTCCTTGTCATGCTATCACAAAAATCATACTGCTATTCTATTGAAACTGTCGATGCCTTATTCCGGACTGTGTCTTGCTCAGTTCAGTATTCAGTACTACAGAGACAATATTAAATCTGTTTTAAAAAATGCTCAATCCTTTTGCCTGAAAGGTCGTTCACATAACCGGGACGAAAGCGGGAAGGCCACTCGCAGACGGGGTCCGAATTCATCCAGGCGCGATACGTGGAGATTGACGTAGGAACACACCTCCATGATGCGTAGCAATGTATCGCACGGTCGTGCGTGTCCGAGATGGATGAGTCGAGAGGCTAGCCGCGTTGTCTTAACCTATAATTCGCGCCGTCATCTCTGACCGCTTATCATATTACTAGTCCTCCCAGCGCACACCTACTGCCATGCGCTCGCCATCATTCCGCAGTTCGTGTCATGCTCACACTTGGTCTTGTCCTCTCCGCCACGATGGTCCCGTCGCCCGTCACCCTACCCAAGCGGCGCATTGCGAGCGAAGGAAGCCAGCGAGGCTCCCTGCGGACAGCGAAGGGCGACAGAGAATGAGCAAGCAAGAAAGCGCGTTTAGCATACGGTTTGGCGGCGACCTCACCAGGCCGAGGCCCGCAGTCATACACCGTTTAAGTAACTCAGCGAGGACGGCGGGACCATTTTCGTTCTCGTCGTCGCCGGATAAGGTGCTCGCTCGCGACGCCTAAGGTAACGCGGCACAGGATCGATAGCCTAGCGTTGGCCTCATCTCCTACGCATACTGCTACTAGAAGTTCACTTTAATGAATGGTGGTAAATAGGGACAAATCTTCTTAGCAAAGTGCATACTTTGTGACCGGCAGCATAGGATCATCATTGCTTCTTTCTAAGACCACGAACGGTAGAATCGTGCATTGCAGTTCGCTGACAGGAGCGAGTGGTGCGCAGATCTAATCCTTTTCTTGCAGGTCTCATAGCACCGCTAGTAAATACGCGTGAATCTTACGGATGCGGTACCACGAGCCACCTGAGCTTGCAATTCCTACACTTGTCTTATTCGTGGCAGAGGGGAGCGTTCTGGGGTGGGCCAGTGCTTTCAGACATTCGGTGGGATTCGAGTTGTGAGAGATATCGTGGAACCAACTCTCTACATAGAGTGAATTGCCTAGTCAGCGACCTCAGTGGAGCGATCGCAATGTTGTCTGCTTCTAGAATACTGAATCCTTAATTTTCAAGGAGAGATCCTGCGTACCAGAATGCATATGACTCTTCCTTCCTCGCATCGGATCAATTTGCTCAGAAGTCACGTGAGTAACTTAGCTTCTCGCACTGCTGAGAGAGATCCTCCTTAGGTTTCTCAATGAGGTCCACTGCGATTCACTTGCACGAAGTTTCTGTACAGGCTATCATCACCATAAATTTCTCCTGGAACCAGTGTCTGTCTGATTACCACGCCCACGAAGTTAAGAGCAGGACTTTTGACCCAGTGTTTGAAGGGACTCTTTCCAAGCGCCTCTATAACATCATGTGAGCGAGAAAATATTACACCGAAGGGCAGCGGCCAGAAGCAGGAGGGCCAGCGCTAACACTAGCCTAAGCGACCTAGCCTCATAACTCCTCACATGAGCCATGGTGGAACAAGCGGAACGCACAATGGCCGTTGAGGATGGTCTCTAGTCCGTTAAGTTAGATCTACGAGACGTTCCACCGAAATCCAGGAGAAAGAGACCCTATCGCGGAGAATCGTTAAAGAACGAATCACATTGGTTGCAGACCAGTGGTGGCAGAGGAAGCTCGGTTCCAGCAGAGTAGCAGTTTGCTCACCCCCCTTCGAGTGGACCTATGTGAAAAGAATGCCGATCTGAGGTCCCCTGGCGCACGATAGGTCTATAGTACCCAACAGGTCTTCAGCCCAGAGCTCAAGTTCGTTTCTAGCTCAACTCATTGCTCAGAGGACTTCATAACGATGCGTAAACTGCAACGTGAAATTCGCAATAGACCTAGGCGCTGCTCAGAGGTACAACCGCCGAACCACACTCAGCGTAATATGTCATGGAGTGTCCGCAGCTCAAGACTAAAGTTGCCTCCTCTTATATCAGGTCAGCAAACTTCCAGTTTTGACCAAACTTCTAGCAATAAGAGATAACGCATATGTCACCTTTCAGGAGGTTGCGCACCTTATACAAACCCAGGGTCGGCTGCGTCCCCTACACCCCAACTGTCAGTCCGAACGGACTGACAAACGCGTATGTAATGAAACAAAGAATCTGCACCAAGACGGGCCGACACCGCCAATAGTCTTGATTGGGGCCTTCTATCGACTTAGAAGCGTACTCATACTCATCATCTCGTTCCAGGCAGAGCTCACACCAGGTGGATATTTGTTGTGCGAGATGCGAGATGTGTTGAGCACACCAGAAGGTTGCCTGTGCCATTGAGAGGCAGGCTTGTTGTAAGCAATATCAGCAACCAACACCCAGAAGTCTATATCACGAAAGTCGCGCACCCTGCCTGGAACAGAGCTACATCACAAGAGCGACATCTCGCGCGTCTCCGCAGATGGCTTAATTCGCACCGCGTCCTGCCACTTCGGATCAGTGTGTTAGTCTCTGGTCTAGCCCGACATCTCATGATAGCATCCATCCAGCTATATGATCAATAGATTCGCCAGAGTCTAATTGCTTGACGCTCTCCAACGTTCACACCTGGTCAGATGCTATCTTAGCAACACTCGCTCGTACTGGACCAAGCATAGTCTGTTCTTTGTAGACTCGATGAACTCATGACATCGCAGCTCTCTCTGCGCATCATCATGTCTCGCGCACGAGGTGTATGTAGTGTTCCTTTTGGTGATTTGATGCTCTTGAGGCAACATTGATAAACGAAGGCGAGCAGAAGAGGGACACGTATACAGTCCTATCAAATAGATTTAACACTTCCCGTCGTTAATAATATAGTGGAGTAATATGCTGTAGTAATTAAATGATATAATAAATCTTGGAGCTAGTTAGAATCGAGTATATAATACACGCAAACACTAAGATTCTCTAGTTATTTTGAGATGCAATCTTCAGTCTCTGCATTATGGAGAAACTTTTTCAGCTTTATCATCCACTTGTAAGCCATGGCTCACTCAAGAGCTCTCTGGCTCTTCCTCAAAGATGTAATGAGCACTAATGCCACAAGATGTGATTATAAAAAAGGCTTAGTTCAGAAGCCACATGCGCCACTCCTAATCGTATTGATACATTCTAAACTATACACGCGTCACTCGCAATGAGTTTCAGGCAGTGCGTTACAAACAATTGTAGGATCGTAAGACACAGGTTTCAGTGAGGCGAATGAAGAATCTTGCACTTCGTAATAGTAGTTCAGGCTCGCATAGAATGCTGAAAAAGATCGAAAGAGAATTGGGCGACCCCTCAAAGAAGCTACTCGAGCCCCTACTAGAAAATGAGACTGCCAAGAAGAGAGAAGATTAGCCCAACTGTGGCCCCCCAGAAGCTTTCAAGCACGAAAAGAACCTCGCATTGTCTTCCACCCCGTGGCCCCAGCTACTCGCACAGCGCCTCGACCAGCCTAAGACGTATTCCAAAACAAGCTTGAGGCCTGCACACCTTGACACCGCCCAGCAAAGCGCAAGCAGGATAAGCGACACCACAAAGCCCCACACCACTGATGATGCTCCACCACCGATCAAGAGCAAAGACAAAGAAAGAGACCGGGCTGCTTCCCACAGAGCCCCTTGTTGTCGAGCCAATTTCTGTTGCTCGTCCCTCTGCACACCAAGAACGTCGTTTGGTAGTTCATGAGCCTGCTTCCACAGAGGCTCCTGAATCTGAAGACATTCCAGCTGTTGACCCCACCGCAGCTGAAGACATTGGTCATCACAGACAATGTTGAAGATGATGAAGTCCTTCCTCAGATCGAGCACAATTGGTATCATCGCCTGTTCTCATGAACATCGAACTCATCAGCATTGGTCGTCCATTGACGCCAATTGCTCAGGATGACTCATGGGCTGATCACCCTCAAGAATCCCCTCGTGATGAAGAAACACCAGTTACTCCCCCACCACCAGGTCACCACTCCGGTGATTGACAATGAAGACCTTGAGGCCCAACCAACTCCATCTCCACAGGCGTCGCCAGCGTTTCGCAGGCTTCGCAAAGGACCAAGGCCAGGTCACATTGTCAAGTGTTCCAGAAGGAGAAGAGCGCCAATCCGTTTCACGCGAAGTCTTTCCTGAAGCCTCTCCTACTGCGAACATCCCTGAATCTGAAGCCAAAACGGCTGAAGATATTCCGGCTGCATCAGCCGATGACCAAGAAGAAGAACCAGAGATGAAGAAAGAGTTGCTACACCCCCGTCCAACCCTGAAGTTGTTCTCGAGGAGAACGTGTCTGACCCTCCAGCTCCTGAAGTGGAGGTTACCAATACTGAGGCGCCACCAACATCTAAAGCCAATGACGTTGTCATGGCTGAAGCTAATGTGGCGCCTGAAGCTAATGTGGTGCCAGAAGTGAATGCCCCTGAAGCCAATGCAGCACCCGAAGCAAATCTGATGCCTAAAGCCAACGCCTCTGCTCCTATACCTCCTCCAAGGCCACACACCATCGAGCAAGCATATGATCGTGGTCAGCTTGTTACCGTTCGCTGGCCAATTCTGGTTCCTCCGCCTGCTCCCGGACCTCAATTTGACTATCATTGTGGAGCACAGGCCTCAGGTCCAGAAGCCAAAGCAAGGCTACCACGGTTTCCAGGTACTGCAATGTCACCAGGATCGTTTAATCTGAATGGATCAAGGCCACAACACATTCTTTGACAGTGACAAGAACCCTACACAAGGCCAAGAATCCTCGGATCGATTCTGGAGTTATCAGCAACGCAGCTACTATTCTTGCATCTTACAATCAGGGGCGCATTTTCCTCATCATGCGTCTAGACTGCGAAGCTTGCTGGATTGCCTTTGCCTTGAAGAAGCTCTTGATTGCTTCCGTGATGCGGGTCTGCTCAAACTTTTGTGACTGCCAGGAACACTTGGAATGAAGAACTTCTGCTTCAATTTTATGGCTAACCCTCCACATTCCGTGGATACAACATGGGATTCGAAGACCTTGGATCCTTGAGTGGATGACGGGCGATGTCCATCATGAAGCTAAAGCCAAGACATCATTGAGCTTACACCCTGCCACTCTGGCGAATATTATGAACCAGGTTGTCAGCAACACCAGAATGCTTTGGAGAGCATTTTCCAGAAGCCAGAGCCTAACATGAGCCAAATGCTGAGCATGATGAAGCCTCTGCCACGCGACGCTGAATACCCAACGGAATTCTTTGTCGAAGACCTAGAGTATCTGCCCCGCACCATTTACCATATCATCAGGAAAACTCTATGGCCTGTCAAAGGACATTCATCTGCAGCGAAGCTTGAAGGAGCAATGAAGACTTTGGTTTTCTATATCTTCAATGGCATCAGCTTCAATGCTCAAGACTTCTTCATCAGGCA
Organism: Triticum urartu; assembly: GCF_003073215.2. NCBI lineage: Eukaryota > Viridiplantae > Streptophyta > Magnoliopsida > Poales > Poaceae > Triticum > Triticum urartu. The sequence goes on from NC_053027.1 coordinate 482,592,954, forward strand.
GTTGGCTGCATCTGGCTCCGACATCTTTGGTCTGAAGTTCTATGCTCCATGGGTAATGCGCCTTATCAAGCTTCACTCTGCCTTCAACTATCAGCCGTCTCTGCGCAATCATCTCGTATTCTTGCCAGAGGTTGATCTGTCTGTTGAAGCTATTTACCCAGAGCCTGCTAAGGATCCAATTTATCTTCACAATGTTGATCGTCAAAGCTTCACCCAGCCCATTGAAGGAGTTCAGGCCGTCTCTCGTGTTTATCCCTTGGCTGGCAACACACGTGCCCCTCGCACCCAAACTGACGCCACTGGAAGCACCATTGCCCAAAGGCCTCGAAGCGATCTCGTGTTCTCAATGACCGAGAGCTTCTCGTCGCTCTACATCAGAAACAGGATAAGCATCATGACTGGCTTAAGCGTCAGATGCAAAGCCTCTTGGTGGACGTCAATCGCATTCGCAATCTTGCCACCAAGAATGCCTTTGTTACACATGAAACCTGTCGGAGGTCTTGGAAGAGCTTGACATTACTCAGTGCTGAAGCTGATCTGCAAGACGATGGCTTCACAGAAAGATTCAAGTTTGACTCAACTCCTCCAAGGAATGCTCACTTGCGTCGGACTCCCTCACTTGAAGACTCTGACTATTCCCTCAGCTGCAATGGTGAATGCCAGAGTCATAGATGATCAAGATGATGCTACTTCACCACCTCCAACTTCAGCGCGTGTCGACACTGCACCAAGTTCTTCGCACCACGAACCTCAACGACGACCCTGCTGCTTCCTACTCCTCATGGGAACGAGTAGAGCTCTATGTCTTCAAACCTTTTTGGTCATTACTGACAAAAGGGGGAGAAGCATATGAGTTGATAGTCTTCAAGTCTTTGCTGCCAAGTGCTTACAACTCTCGCTTTTGAAACATTTGGTTCGTTTTGAGTTGTAACACTTAAACTTGATGGTCGTCTGCTACCTTTTTCGACACTATGTGATGCGATGATAAATTCCGCATGTGCGACGATAAATTCCGCACGAAGTCATTTTGCAGACGTCCATTTTTCATTATGCATGTCATTATCTTCATTATATCCTTTCATGCATGATGAATTGTCTTCATAAGTAGAAGAGGAGCTCCGCAAGTACAACCTGCCATGTGCATTTGCATTCAAAAGCAAAATACTTATATGCACATCTTCAGGGGGAGCCTTCCTGCTACTTATGAAGAAAATACTTAAATCCTTTACAATTTCACATACTTTTATCCCCATTGAAAACTTCAACCAGTTTGTCATCAATCACCAAAAAGGGGGAGATTGTAAGTGCATTTAGTGCCACCCCTAGTTGGTTTTGGAGTATTGACGACAAACCTGGTTGAGGGACTAATGTGTTTGTGAGAATTGTAGGATAACATAGGTAGTAGTCCCTCAATGATTCGGCTTTCCTACCGGAGATGACCCCTAAAAATGTATGAAGACATTGAAGACAAAGGTGGTATGTGAAGATATTCACATTGAAGACTATGACAAGAGAAAACATTGAGTGAAGACTATGGAGCGCGAAGACTTAGTTGTTTCGTTCTTTCCTTTTCTTCTTTGTTGAGTCATAGGAACCACCGTAATGTTAAGTAGGGTCCCAGTGAACAAAGACAGAGTGACTGAAGTGATGCTTAACCAAAATCATATGTCTTCGAGCGAAGACAATGAGAGCAAATCTTATCCAGAGCTGGATGAGTCAGCTTTACTTGTAGCCCAAGTAAAGTTTCCGCGTGTGTTTGAAATATGACTATTGGAACACGTTTCAGTTCCTTAGTGACCCAGGGTCATTTCAGACAAATCAGGTCGGGTTGCCTAGTGGCTATAAATAGCCCATCCCCTACACCATAAATTGGTTGGCTGCTCAGAGATAGTGCACGACTTTTGTCGTTTGAGAGCAACCCACCTCGAAGCCTTTGAGAGAGAAATCCTTGCAAGGACAAAGCCCTAAACACCCAGAGCCAAAGAGTGTTAGGCATCACTGAAGCCTTCCTGTCTGTGTGATCTGAAGACTTGTTACACTTGAGGACTGTGAATCCTCCAGCCGGTTAGGCGTCGCATTTTGAGCATCCAAGAGTCATTGTGGATCGCCGGTGAACGAAGTCTGTGAAGGTTTGGAAGTCTCCCTTGAAGACTTACTAGAGTGATTGGGCGAGGACTGGGTGTCCTTAGCTCAAGGGGAATAAGGTGAAGACACGGTCTTCTGAGTGAAATCTCAGCCTCCCTAACCAGACGTACAGTTTTCACGGAAACTGGAACTGGTCCAACAAATCCTTGTCTTCAACGAGCAACTGGTTCTATCCTTCCCATCTCTTTATTTACAGTTGGTCCTTGTGAAGTCATTGCCTGTTTGCATTATCTATTTGTCTTCACTGTGTGACTGCTTGTTCTGATTGGCTTCATACTATCTTCCATCCTGATCCATACTGCCTAGCTGCTATTAGTCTTTGTGCTTTCACTTCATTGAATACTTGACTATGGCTTGCCTAGTGTAGTCTACCTTCCGCTGCATGTTAATAGGTTCATTTCTATCGATTGTCTTCGAAACTTCCATGTTTTGAAGACTTTCATAAAAATCGCCTATTCCACCCCCCTCTAGTCGATCACTAGCACTTTCACCTACTCCCTCTTGTATCTGTTGAGGCTTGGGGGTCGAAACTTGGAGTAAAAGCCTCCACAAAGTCGAT
>NC_053027.1:482596657-482612191 GCF_003073215.2 Triticum urartu
TTGGTTTTCTGCTGGAGACCCTTTCCCTGCAAAAGAGAGTTAAGCTTTCTTAGCCACCCACATCTTCAAGGGTGGCTTAGAAGCAATAAGTCTAAGTGCAGCATCTGAGAACTTTGGCTTTGGAGCCCTAGCAAAAAGTCTTGCAGGCGGACAATAGTACTCATAAGAATAAGCAGAATAGTTCTTGGTCTTATGAACATGGCGGTTTGATGAACCGCGCTCATATTCATAGGCCTGAGTATGGTTTCCCTGCAAAACATTTGCGTTAGTGCGACTCAGGTGAGTCCTCTGTCTGTATGAAGCCTTTGGGCCGTATGAAGCCTGTGGTCTGGGGGTTTGTCTTCTTCACCTGTGGTGTCATGATGACATTCACAGGAAGATTTTCCAACTTTTTCGGCACCCAGATCTTCTTCATAGGCGGCCCATTCCTGCAGTTAGTACCAATATACCTGGCAAACACTTCACCATTCTGATTCTTAAACAGTTTATAGTTTGCATCAAAGGATTCATCAATGACAATGGGGTTAGCACAAGTGAAGCCAGATAGATTGGATGGATCTGCTGAAGGTTCCTTTGCAGCAACCCATGTGGTTTTGGGGTACTGCTCAGGTTTCCAGTAAGAGCCATCAGCATTCATTTTCCTTACGAACCCAACACCCTCTTTCCTCGGGTTTCGGTTCAGGATCTGCCTTTTGAGGACATCACATAGTGTCTGATGCCCTTTAAGACTTTTGTACATCCCTGATTTCAAGCAATGTCTTCAACCTAGCATTCTCATCAGCAATAGCAGAGTATCCTCAGCAGAGGGGTAGTCACATCAACAGTTGAAGATATTGCAACAGTAGCAGCAGTAAACATTCAGCAACAGAAGTAGCATTATCACGCTCAATGCATTTAAGACATGGTGGTTCAAATCCTTCCTGAGCGGAACTGATCTGTTCGGCGCGAAGTGACTCGTTTTTCCTTTTGAAGATCTTCATGAGCCTCTCAATTTCTCAAGATCTTGCTTCCTTTGAAGATAATCATAGGAAAGCTTTTCATGAGTTGTTGAGAGCGTTTCATGACGACTTTCAAGTTCCTCATACTTAACGTGAAGATTTTTTATGTCTTCAATTAAGGACTCAGATCGAGTCATTTCAGCGTCCTAACAGATCATCGCTTTTGTCTAACAGTTTTTGAATATGTTCCATAGCTTTCTGTTGTTCAGTTGCAATTTTAGCAAGTGTTTTGTAGCTGGGTTTTGAACCACAATCAGAGTCATCTTCACTAGATGTTTGATAGTGAGTAGTGCGTGTGTTTACCTTGGCACCGCGTGCCATGAAGCAGTAGGTAGGAGCGGAGTAGTCCTTGTCATTTGCATCGGTGTCGGTGATGAAGTCATTGTCTTCAGTGTTGAAGATGGACTTGGCAACGTATGCTGTAGCCAGACTTGCAACGCCAGAATCGGACTCCTCCTCAGACTCCACCTCCGCCTCCTCAGAAGCGGACTCCTCCTCTGAATCCATTTCCTTGCCAACAAACGCACGTGCCTTGCCAGATGAGCTCTTCTTGTGTGATGAAGACTTTGAGGAAGACTTGGAAGAAGACTTTGAGTATTTCTTCTTCTTCTTGTCGTCAGAGTCATATTCCTTGCTCTTCTTCTTCTTTTTGTTCTCATTGTCCCACTGCGGACACTCAGAGATGAAGTGGCCAGGTTTCTTGCACTTGTGACATGTTTTCTTCTTGTAGTCATGAGCAGAAGCTTCATCATTCCTTGAGCTTGATCGTGAAGACTTTCTGAAACCTTTCTTCTTGGTGAATTTTTGGAACTTCTTCACAAGCATAGCAAGTTCCTTTCCAATGTCTTCAGGATCATCAGAACTGCTGTCAGATTCTTCTTCAGATGAGGAGACAGCTTTTGCCTTCAAGGCACGAGTTCGCCCATAGTTTGGACCGTAGATATCTCTTTTCTCAGAAAGCTGAAACTCATGTGTGTTGAGCCTCTCAAGTATGTCAGACGGATCGAGTGTCTTGAAATCAGGACGTTCTTGAATCATCAGGGCTAGGGTGTCAAACGAACTGTCAAGTGATCTCAGTAGTGTCTTGACGACTTCATGCTTGGTGATCTCAGTAGCGCCGAGGGCTTGAAGCTCATTTGTGATGTCAGTGAGTCGATCAAATGAGCTGGACATTCTCATTGTCATTTCGCTTGAAGCGGTTGAAGAGGTTGCGAAGGACACTGATTCTCTGATCTCTCTGGGTTGAGACGCCTTCGTTGACCTTGGAGAGCCAGTCCCAGACTAGCTTAGATGTTTCCAAAGCACTCACGGCCATACTGTCCTTTGGTCAGATGACCACAGATGATATTCTTGGCAGTAGAGTCCAGTTGAACGAACTTCTTGACATCAGCAGCAGTGACACCTTCTCCAGCCTTGGGAACGCCATTCTTGACGACATACCATAGGTCGACGTCAATGGCTTCAAGATGCATGCGCATCTTATTCTTCCAGTAGGGATATTCAGTTCCATCGAAGACGGGGCACGCAGCGGAGACTTTATTATCCCTGCAGTCGACATAGCTAAAACTCCAGGTGGTTAAACCGAATCACACAGAACAAGGGAGTACCTTGCTCTGATACCAATTGAAAGTGCGTTATATCGACTAGAGGGGGGTGAATAGGCGATTTTTATGAAAGTCTTCAAAACGTGGAAGTTTCGAAGACAAACGATAGAAATGAACCTATTACCCTGTAGCGGAAGGTATACTACACTAGGCAAGCCATAGTCAAGTATTCAATAGAGTGAAAGCACAATGACTAATAGCTGCAATGTAGTAAGGATCAAGTAGGAAACTATTATGAAGCCAAACAGAACAAGCAGTCACTCAGTGAAGATAAAAGATAGTGCAATCATACAATGACTTCACAAGGAGTAACAGTACGTAAAGAGAAGGGAAGGATGAAACCAGTGACTCGTTGAAGACAATGATGTGTTGGACCAGTTCCAGTTGCTGTGACAACTGTACATCTGGTTAGGGCGGCTAGGTATTTAAACCTGAGGACACACAGTCCCGGACACCCAGTCCTGAACACGCAGCTCAGGACACCCAGTCCTCACCGTATTCCCCTTGAGCTAAGGTCACACAGACCTCGCCAATCACTCTGGTAAGTCTTCAAGGTAGACTCCCAAACCTTCACAGACTTCGTTCACCGGGGCGATCCATAATGTCTCTGGATGCTCAGAACGACGCCTAACCGGCTGGAGGAATTCACAGTCCTCAAGTGTAATAAGTCTTTCAGATCACACAGAAAGAAGACTTAAGTGATGCCTAAACTCTTTGGCTCTGGGTGGTTAGGGCTTTATCCTCGCAAGGATTCTCTCTCTAAAGGCTTCGAGGTGGTTGCTCTCAAACGACAAAAAGCCGTACTCTAACTCTGAGCAAGCCAACCGTTTATGGTTGGTAGGGGGTGGGCTATATAGCCACTAGGCAACCCGACCTGATTTGTCCGAAATGACCCTGGGTCACTAAGTAACTGACACGAGTTCCAACGGTTAGATTTCAAACTCACACGGCAGCTTTACTTGGGCTACAAGCAATGCTGACTTGTCCGACTCTGGACAAGTTTCACTCTCATAGTCTTCACTCGAAGACATAGGTTTTGGTTAAGCATCACTTCAGTCATTCTGACTGGTTCTCTTGGACCCCACTTAACAGTACAGGTGGTTCCTATGACTCAACAAAGAAGAAAAAGAACTACGAAAGATCTAAGTCTTCGAGCTCCATAGGCTTCATGTGATGTCTTCTCTTGTCATAGTCTTCAATGTGAATATCTTCATATACCACCTTTGACTTCAATGTCTTCATACATTTTTAGGGGTCATCTCTGGTAGGAAAACCGAATCAATGAGGGACTTCTACCTGTGTTATCCTGCAATTCTCACAAACACATTAGTCCCTCAACTAGGGTTTGTCATCAATACTCCAAAACCAACTAGGGGTGGCACTAGATGCACTTACACTAGGTGAACCAGATATTAGACAGAGATACTATTCATTGCTTCCTCGATATGTTCCCCACAACTAATTTAAAACTCAAGTTTGAACATTAATTTGGACCTGACTTAGAGTCTAAGAGGTAAACAAGACAATAAAGTAGGAGGTAACTTTAAGCAATGCATAACATAAGCATAAATAAAAGAGTGTGACCTCTCTTGTGGATCTGTGTACTCCTCAGGTTCATCTGCTGAGTCGATGATGGTGATGCCGTTGCGGTGGGTACCGGTGGCAGAGAAGGAGATCTGAGGTGGCGAAAGATGGCCATGAGTCATGATGTCTAGTTTGGTGGATGCTTCTATCGATGTAGCAGCTCAGGTAAGGTGGACGACCTCGTGGTAGGAGCAGGACAAACCACACAAAGTTTCCTTCGACACCTACTTGTAACTAAAGTAATTCTATAAGGGCTCATTTGGCTTGCATGGTTCTAAAAACGAAGGGATAGGAAAAACACCGGAATAGGATAGGAATGCACATGGTAAACAGAGCATTTGTAAACACAGGGTTTCTGTCAACTAGGGTGTTTGGTTCACAGGAATTGGAAGAGCAGAGGAATGCAAAGAAACATGGCCAAAGTAAAGTGAAACCATATGAAAGTGTGTACAGTTAGAATGTGATTCTGCCACTAACGCACTTGGTCTTGTTTTCATGCATAGGATTTCGAAAAGTAGGTCCAGGTGGATGTTTCGCTCCATTCCTTTCAACAAAATGCATGAATAATTGCATAGTAGAGTGGCATAGGAAAATTTCCTATTGCTATGTTTTTTTGTTGAACAAAAATAGCCCTAATGGATCGACATGAATGTAGAGTAATAAGTGATGCAACAAGTGTACAACCTCTTTGTCGTAGCCGTGTCGACCTCAGCATCATTGGGTCGTCGGAGGTGCGGAGGAAGATCTGAGGAATCCGTAGACGGTGTCCAGGGCACTGCTCTATTGTAATGGATAGTTCTGTCGTTGGAGCAGCTCCGGTGAGTCGTAAGACGTCAAGGCTGAAGCAACACAAGACAGACATCCTTAATCTTAAGTGGTATTCTAATAGCATCTCCAATAAATGATGTAAAATAGATGTAAAATTTACATCACCAAAAAGCACCTGAATACAACAGACGGGGTAAAGACTATTGACTCTGAACTTAACTATCGAAACGGAAATTTATTGTGGAATCTAAATATTACTTTCGAAACTGAACGCAATGGTAGAAGAGAGGCACTTGACATGTAGTTTAGGGAGGGCCTGCAGTTCATCTTCAACCTGCACCCCCTTGAGTCGCCAGGCACCACCGGCCGAACCGCCGGCCCCTGCGCCACCTCGCCGCCTCAAAACAACTCCCCACCGCAAGTCCGCCGCCCCGAAACAATTCCCCACCGACGGTCCGCCGCCGTCCTGGCTAGCCCTCTAGCCCCCCCCTCGCGCTGAGCTTTTTCTCTTGCGATCCCCACGCCACTGCCCCACCACCGCGCCCCCCCACCGCCGGTGTCCACCGCCCCCACTGAACCCTAAGGTAGATTGTGTGGCACCTCTCCGGCGAGCCCCCTCCCCGATGCGGGTGGTTCTTCCTTAACTCCGGCGAGCCCCCCACCCCCAGAAAATCGACTGACCCAAAAGTCAATTCAGTGGACTAAAGTGTAGCTAAATCGGAGAAGAGCAGCAGCACGAGCGATGGGGGAGAAGCAGCAGCAGCGCGAGCAAGCGAGAGCCAGAGCAGTAGCAGCAGCGCGAGCGAGTGAGAGCCGGAGCAGCAGCAACTGGGCGAGCAAGCGAGCGAGAGCCGGAGCAGCAGCAGCAGGTGCGGCTGACCGAATAGGCCTCGGCTTCGTCCGAGGAGTCGATGAGGATGCTGCGGTTCTGGTGGAGCAGGTTAAGGCAGCGCTGTGGGGATGGAGCAGCCGCGATAGATGAGGTGATCGTCTGAGCAGCTCCTTGGAGGTGGAGGACGGGGCGGCTGAACCGGTGGGACGACGAGATGGACGAGGGATCCTCATCTGGGGTGGTGGATGAGGGACGTCGAGCTGTTGCGGTGGACGATGTCGTCGAGCTGTTGCGGTGGCAGACGAAGGAGGGCGGGGTTTCACGGCTGGAGCGGAGAGGTTATGGCGGCCTGGGATTTCGAATGGCAAAAAGGAGGCGATGAGAGGGGGAACCATGACTTCGGGATGCGCTTGTCCAAAATGTACGGTGTGTTACAAAAGTACCTCCACCGATTTGAACTAGCAGCCCTTTCGGCTCAGGTTAGAAGGGGGATTTCGTGTGTCGGGATTTGGCAGCTGGAGGAAGTTTTCACGTGCGTTGTAATTTCGGGACAGCAAGGTGTGGGTTGTGAAGGCGTCAGTTTTGGGAGCACGATATCTGAATTGTCGGGATATAACAAGGCGCAGGTTGAATATAGGGACAAGCCTAACGTATAATATTGTTCTTGTACGTACCAAATCAATTCGCACTTTCCTCAACAAAAAAACAAAAAATAAAAATAAAACTATTCACACCACACAAAGAGAGAGTCTTGTCCCGTTTTACTATACACAAACTTTCCCTAATAATAAACCACGGATTGAGTCTGGCAGGTTCACCGTCGCGCCCTTTTTGCAAAATAGTCCCTGATGTTTTTGGTATTCAACCCACAGTCCTCTTTTAAGTGGATAAACTGAGAAAACGTTTCAGTTTTACAAAAGGACCCTGCATTTTGAAGTATTCAGCCCGTGGTCCTCTTTTAGTTGGATAATTTGCACGGAGGGGCAAGCGCTGCGCGAAGAAGAGGAAGATAGAGCGAGTAGCGAGCGGAGCTGCTGGCGGCGGAGGAGATCCTCACAGGCGGTGGGGGCGTGGACATGGAAGCTCCGGCGGTGGATGAGCATGGTGGCTGGGAACCTCCAGTTCGAATAGAGAGAGAGAGAACGGGATGGAGGAAGGAGAGAACAAGAGGAAGAAGAGGGAGAGGAGGAAGGCAGGTCGGCGTTGGGTACCTGGTTCCGTCGGGAGTCGCTGGCTCGTCGAGGTGGCGGGGCGAGGCAGGGGTCGGGCGCTAGCTCTCGCAATCCATACGGGTTCGAGGCAGGGCGTGGGCGGCTCGGGCGCGCCACGCATGGAGTCTTGTGGGGCGTGGGTCGTTCGACCGATCTGGATGATTCTCCATCAGTTCTGGTTCCCCACCATGGCTACGGGCGCCTCTCGCCCTCTCCGTTCTGCACTCCTCCTCCTCCAATTTAGGTGTGCGGCCATAGCTAAGGGCCGCCTCCTCCTATCCATCCTTCCAATCTGGAGCATAGGTGGAGAGCCTGGTTGTGCGCGGCGGAGATGGCGCCCCGCGTCGGTGCCCCGTAATCCTACACGGAGCTCTGTCGAGGCCATGACATCCCCACCCAGGTATAGGCGCACATTGATCTAAAAAAGGCACCAACCCAATTGAACCTCTCCCTTGACCCTTTCTTCTTCATCTTCCAATCTCCTCTGTTATCAAGTTCTAACAGTACATCAATCCAAGCAACTCTTTTTAGATTAATTAAGGAATCAATATCACGATGGTGCATGCTTGATGCAGCAGAGGATCACAGGTGTATTGCCGGTAGTTTCAATTTAGCCAGGCGGTTGCCATCATCGTTAGACTTCACTGGAAGAACTGCAATGGCTCTTTGTTCCAGCCATATCCGATCTCCCGAGCCAGAGCTTTCAGGTCACTACAACACACTGTTTTCACGTCGCATCGCACCAGCTCCTGGTGAGTTTGCTCACTTGAGTCATAATAGAGGGAGTAAGAATGTCAGAAGGGAGAAGAACAAAAAATCATGTTGTCAGAGACGACATCCAAACCATTTTGTGTGTGTTGGAGTGATTGAACCTTGTCAATCAGAGCTGACATCGCGTCTCCTTCCTCGTACATAATTTTTGGGTAGTTGTGCATCTATATTCCATTCTGTACACCAAGAGATTATGTTGTTTTCCTATTACAAAATTGAACTATGTAAGACATTGCTATTTACTGAAGCAGTTACGATCTAGTACATCGTTATCATTCTCAACAACTTCATAGTAAGCCAGTACAGATTGAGATCTGACAACTATTGCTTATCTGCATTCAAGTTAGCTCAATTGTTCTGACATGCAATCTTATTTTCCTCTCGTGTTTATTCTTGAGACATTTTACAGAAATATAAATAGCAGGCAAGCAATCAGGTTGATCAGAGCCAGACAGTTCACTGCAGTAAGCAATGCAATGTAAGAGCATATGTTGTCATTAAAATTCCATTCAAGAAGGATTTCATATGTGTGTGTTAATCACTTTGGTGCATTTATCGATAAATGATTTATTGGCCATCTACCAATAAATCGGTTGAGCTCCTCGAGGCAAAAACCTCCAAATTTATGGCAAAATTCATCCTTGTGCTGGATTACAAGCACTTATGTTGTGTACATTTCCGTGGGCAGAAGGATCAGTTGGTTGGTTATGAGTTTTGTGCTTGGTAATTTTTCAGATCGTGGCAGATTGTTATCGCTAGCAATGACTCACTGATCTCTGATGTGGCTCTCAATAGTGATGCATTACAAAATGGACCGATCCATCATCGTTAATCTACTGCTGTCGGCTTCTTCTGAGCTACTAATATCAGGTTGTTTTATTTATGTTGAGTGGTTTAAGCTTCAAGGATGCAACTGAAATGTGATCAAGTGGTTGTTCTCAACTTCTCATTCAGTTCATCCTGATAATCTGGCTAGAGAACTGTATATCAGTTTATTAATGTAGTTTATGTGTGAATCCTGCAAGTCGTCATGTTCAATTGTGGTGTCATGTAGAATTTGTATTAATCCTAGTGAGTGCAAACTATAGGGTTAGTTGTGTTTGATGTTGAATCCCTGATGATCACATTGTCAGAAAATTATTCCTGGTTTCCTTTCTGTTAGTCAGTTTTAAGTGTGAATGGTACAAGTCATATTATTTGATTGTTCTTTTGTTATCGAATCTGCCCGAGCATATTGTCCACAAACTATATTTCTTTTCAATATGTCAGTCTTATTTCAGTGATTGTTTTGTTAATGTTTAAATTAGCTACATTAAAACTAAAATCATATGGGAAACAGTGCGATTTACAAGGACTCTTTGGGGAGATACTTTGCAACTGTGGAACAGCAATAAATCATGTAAGTTACGTCGCGGAGATGGGCTACTTAGTTGATCTCAACCATTTTTCAATTCACTTTTAATCTGAAAAACTATACCTGATACTGATCATGACTTCTTTAGGTTCTGAGTACTTAGATTGAAAACATCAAGACAATATTTTATATTGCAGTGGGGTTGGCTGCTGTATTATGGATGATTTGGAGATTTTTGAATGAGGCATGTTTTGAGAATAAAAGCGGTGTCTGATACTTTTGTTCTGATTCATGTGGTTTGTTATTTGGTTAAACTCAAGCTAAATTTTGCAGATTAGCGCTGATTTGGGGAGTAAAGCTCTTCGAGCAAGTGACAAATCAAGTCTTTCAAGCTTCTCAAAGATGGTGACCTGGAGTGGTTTGACTGGAAGCTTAAAAGCAATTAAAGTGAAGAGAGGAATCAAACTTTTAAAGCCACTCTTGCCATTTGTGGACTGTTCCTGCTTGTTGGTGACTGCTTTTGCGAGTATGTTCACTCTCATCTAGCGATGAATTTTTTTGCTTCTGTTGTGCAGCTGCTGAAAGGGCAAACCCCAGATCCTAGATATCTGTGGGTTTTGGGTGCCCTCTGGGGTTACCTGAATGTTCCTATTTCTGTTTTCTTCTTCCCTTTTTAGTTTTCTTCATGCTGTAGATGAACAATTGGTTTCTGTTAATAGAACTCAGAGAGGAGGCTCTCTTTTAGAAAATCTAATGAGGGGGAGACTGAATGACTGAGTGTAGATGACACTGACCAAGTTTATTAGTATGCGATCCTACATGTCGCTCCATTAATTCTTCTAGATAATTCTTGTATGCTTAACTGTTTCCTCACTCAGTCCAATAACGATGACAGATCCGAGGTGGTATCCTTTGTAGCTGAAGGAAAAGAGGTATGAAAGGGTGTATTCCATATACTGTTCTATCTTTGTGTCATTATAACGTATATATTCCCTCGGTGCTTAAAATGTTCTCATTGCCAGTATGTTTACGATGAAGATGGATACTCTCATTGTATTGCATAATTGATATTCAACTTTACTAAGTGCTATCCGGTGCTTATCACACGTACATGAGTAGTCCAGTGTACCTTTACGTAGTAGAAAGTATTTTTGGTAATCACTACTGGCTTAGGTCTCGTGAGTCAAATATCAGACCAGGATTGAGCAGACAATATCAATTTTGATGAGACACAATCCACACGAAGCAACAACCGAAGATGACAAGGGGACTTTACCATGGAGGCATACGTGCTGACAGCAATGCGGCATGGAGGAGCGACAGTGGAGGCTAGAAGAAAAGGTTGGGGCAGAGCTCACATGGCAAACACGTTGACACACAACATGGCTGCAAAGGCGATGTCGAGCTGGAGGTTGATCAAATAGAGGGGGGATTTGCGCTCGCCCACGCCAACGCCGTATAGGTTGTGATGTCGTTATTGAGTTAAATACGTGTAATATTTTCTTTTCCCGTTACAATGAACGGGTATGTTTACTAGCAATATTTTTGAAGAAAAATGATAAACTCTTCCCAAGCAAAGAACCAACTATCTGTAGAAAAATTCAACATAGTAAAATAGTTTAAAAATGATCACAGTTTTACATATGTTTACACTTTAAAAAATGTTCACACTTTTAAAAAGGTTCAAAATTCCCCCAAAAGTTCCAATTTTTCTAAAAAATATATTTTAATTTTAAAATGTACAAAACCTTAAAATAATCAAAATTTCTTTATCAAAAAAGACATCTGTTCAAAAAAAAGTTTCTCAAAAAAATTCTCCAATTTCCGTAAAAACGTTAGCTTTCCTTAGAAGTGTCCCAATTTTTGTGAATTTTATTAAAAATAAGGAAAATTTTGCATTTTCTCGAAAAGTAGAAAGTAAAACTGATGGACAACTATTCCATCCAAAACTACTCTTCCATCAGACAATGCTAAGTTGCTTCTTCATGTCCAAACTTCATCCTACAAAAGCAATAATGAGTGTAACCTTATTATTGATGTTTGTTAAAATTGGATATAAAAATGGCGCATAAAGCACGTTGTGCGTCTTTTTTCTGCCCGGTGCAACGCACGGGCATTTGTACTAGTGTTATTCAAAACAGAGTATGAATCCATGTTATGTCCAATTAAATTTTTTCGTTGACTGTACAATGCATGTAACCTACTCATACCAACATTTTAGTGCATTCCAAATGTTTATACTACCACTGCAATTCAAACTGAATTTGAATTCATTTCTCTATTTCAATAAGAATCTACAATCATGATTGTTGCCAACTTCAACCATCATTCAAGTATTACCTTAACAACACACCACATGATTACTATGGAGATAGATATGAAATATGTGTACTATATGAACTCGAATTCAATTTTTTTACTACACTTGATGTTGATTCCAAATAATAGTACATTTGATGTACTACCTATATATTCATAATCTAAACCATGTTCTATACGTACACCATGTTTATCACACAAAGTATAGTGCCCCACCCCCTACATTATGACAAGTATTTAGCCCTAAGCTGCAAAAGCCACACATTAGCCCAAATTATAATCAATGTTCTATATATCATATGTAGTACTGGCAAGATGCCCATGCGTTCCACGAAACATCAACATGATCAAGGGGAGGCCTTATTTGCAAATATGGAGAGGGGTGTGGGTATCTTTTTTTCAAAATTGCCATAGTTTCCTTCCTATCCATCAGATATAAATCGGACGACCTATATTGCACGATGGCAGGCACACCATCATCAACAACTCTGTTTTTTTATAAGACTAGAGATAAAATATATATATGTAGTATAATGATACGTCTCCATCGTATCTACTTTTCCAAACACTTTTGCCCTTGTTTTGGACTCTAACTTGCATGATTTGAATGGAACAAACCTGGACTGACGCTGTTTTCAGCAGAATTGCTATGGTGTTATTTATGTGCAGAAACAAAAGTTCTCGGAATGACCTGAAACTTCACAGAACATCTATTCGGAAATAATAAAAAATCCTTGCAAAAGATGAAGACCAGGGGGCCCACCACCTGTCCATGATGGTGGGGGGCGCGCCTGCCCCCCTAGTGCGCGCCCCCTACCTCATGGGCCCCCTGGAGCTCCTCCGACCTCAACTCCAACTCTATATATTTGCTTTCGGGGAGAAAAAAATAAGAGAGAAGAATTCATCACGTTTTACGATACGGAGCCGCCGCCAAGCCCTAAAACCTCTCGGGAGGCCTGATCTGGAGTCCGTTCGGGGCTCTGGAGAGGGGAATCCGTCGCCATCGTCATCATCAACCATCCTCCATCACCAATTTCATGATGCTCACCGCCGTGCGTGAGTAATTCCATCGTAGGCTTGCTGGACGGTGATGGGTTGGATGAGATCTATCATGTAATCGAGTTATTTTGTTAGGTTTGATCCCTAGTATCCACTATGTTCTGAGATTGATGTTTCTATGACTTTGCTATGCTTAATGCTTGTCACTAGGGCCCGAGTGCCATGATTTCAGATCTGAACCTATTATGTTTTCATCAATATGTGAGAGTGTTTTGATCCTATCTTGCAAGTCTATAGTCACCTATCATGTGTTATGATCCGTTAACCCCGAAGTGACAATAATCGGATACTTACCGGTGATGACCATAGTTTGAGGAGTTCATGTATTCACTATGTGCTAATGCTTTGTTCTGGTACTCTTTATTAAAAGGTGGCCTTAATATCCCTTAGTTTCCATTAGGACCCCGCTGCCACGGGAGGGTAGGACAAAAGATGTCATGCAAGTTCTTTTCCATAAGCACGTATGACTATATTCAGAATACATGCCTACATTACATTGATGAATTGGAGCTAGTTTTGTGTCACCCTATATTACGATTGTTACATGATGAACCGCATCCGGCATAATTCTCCATCACCGATCCATTGCCTACGAGCTTTCCATATATTGTTCTTCGCTTATTTACTTTTCCGTTGCTATTGTTACAATCACTACAAAATACCAAAAACATTACTTTTGCTACTGTTACCTTTTGCTACTGTTACCACTACTATCATATTACTTTGCTACTAAATACTTTGCTGCAGATATTAAGTTTTCAGGTGTGGTTAAATTGACAACTCAGCTGCTAATACTTGAGAATATTCTTTGGCTCCCCTTGTGTCGAATCAATAAATTTGGGTTGAATACTCTACCCTCGAAAATTGTTGCGATCCCCTATACTTGTGGGTTATCAAGACTATTTTCTGGCGCCGTTGCCGGGGAGCATAGCTCTATCCTTTGAGTCACTTGGGTTATATCTGCTTATCATTATGAATAACTTGAGAGATCCAAAAACCAAGATTTATCCCTCAATTACGAGGGGGGGGGGTAAGGAACTCCCATCTAGCTCCGCATTTGATTCACCTTCTGTTTTGCGTAAGCTTGCGACACCTAAACCTGCTTCTGCTATTTGTTCTGATATGTCGTATGTTATTGATGATGCCACTTCTTCTATGCATGATACTTGTGATGAAACTACTTCTATGCTTGATACTACTGTGCCACTTGGTGAATTTCTTGATGAACAACTTGCTAGGGTAGAGAGAATGAAAATATTGAATCTGATAATATTGATGAATGTTTTTGATAAAGAAGCTTCTTTAGCTATTTTAGCTTGCAAAGATAGTTGAACTTAACAGGTTATTAGCTAAATGGAATAAGAAATCTCTAAATGCTAGGATGAAACCTGACCCTGCTTTTGCTACTTCACCTATCTTTGTTATTGATAAGGATTATGAATTCTCTGTTGACCCTGATATAATTACTTTGATTGAATCTGATTCTTTTCATGCTATGAATCTGAAACTGTTGTGGCACATCTTACTAAAATAATGATATAGCCACCCTGTTCACTAATGATGAATGAACTCGTTACTTTTATATCCTTATAATATTTCCGTTCTCGTTAAAGGGTGATGCTAAGATATGGTTTAATTCTCTTGATCCTGATTGTGTGCGTAGTCCCCAGGATATGATTTATTACTTCTCTGCTAAATATTTCCCTGCTCATAAGAAACAAGCTGCTTTAAGGGATAGATATAACTTTATGCAAATGAAGAAGAGAGTCTCCCACAAGCTTGGGGAGGCTTCTCCAATTACTTAATGCTTTGCCTGATCATCCTCTTAAGAAAAATGAAATACTGTTGATCTTGATAACCCACAATCAAAGAATCAACGTTATGATAAGAAATACTTTGTTGCTAGGAAACATGGTAAAGAAAGAGAACCATGGGTTCAGAAACCCATGCCTTTTCCTCCCAAACCATCCAAGAAAAAGGATGATGATGATTTTGAGCGCTTTGCTGAAATGATTACACCTATCTTTTTGCGTATGCGATTAACTGATATGCTTAAAATGAATCCTTATGCTAAGTATATGAAAGATATTGTTACAAATAAAAGGAAGATACCGGAAACTGAAATTTCCACCATGCTTGCTAATTATACTTTTAAGGGAGGAATACCAAAGAAACTTGGAGATCCCGGTGTACCAACTATACCATGCTCCATTAAAAGAAACTATGTTAAAACTGCTTTATGTGATCTTGGAGCCGGTGTTAGTGTTATGCCTCTCTCTTTATATCGTAGACTTGATTTGAATAAGTTGACACCTACTGAAATATCTTTGCAAATGGCTGATAAATCAACTGCCATACCTGTCGGTATTTGTGAGGATGTGCCTGTTGTGGTTGCAAACGTTACTATTTTAACGGACTTTGTTATTCTTGATATTCTCGAGGACGATAGTATGTCTATTATTCTTGGAAGACCTTTTTTGAACACTGCATGGGCTATTATTGATTGCACTAAGGGCAATGTCACTTTTCATGTTAATGGTAATGAGCATACAGTACACTTTTCAAGGAAACAACCTCAAGTTCATAGTATCAACTCTATTGGAAAAATTCCATCGATTATATTTGGAGGTTTTGAATTTCCTCTTCCTACTGTCATGAAGAAATATGATTTTCTTATTATTGGGGATGTGCATATCCCCGTTGAGGTAACATAGTGTTATTCGAAATTTCTCCGGTTCCATGTTATTCGGAATGAGTTCGTTAACAAGACTTGATCAACCTTGTTAGTGGATTCCTTTTGATGATCATGAGATGGATGAAACTAGAAGGCACAACCTGCTGTACCCTCCTCTTACTTTCTGTTATTTATATTAAATAAAATAAAAATAGTATTTTTCTGTCTGTTATCTGATTTATCCGTGCAATATAAAAATACCCCGAAAATAAAAGTTCTCCAAATGCCCTGAAATTTAAATATGATTTTTCTGGAATATTTGAGAATATTTGGCACTGAGAACACAGCAGGAGGAGCCTG
>NC_053027.1:482613191-482642522 GCF_003073215.2 Triticum urartu
TGCCGACAAAACCACGACACAATTTCGTTGCCTCCCCATGAACACGACGACGACGCTGTTTCTCCGTTCCGACCCAGCCATGTACACAGAGCCCTGGCCGTACGTATGCGCGAGTAGGCGTTCGAGACCCGCCCGTATGTACACATACGTGGCCGTATTTTCTTTCTTGCACCCTGGCCGCTGTACGTACGTGTACATGCTACGTGCGCGCCTCTACTACGACACGTGCGCCTCTACACAACCAGTATGTACGTACACGTTGCGACCAGAATGACAACGCTACGTACGCTTCGACCAGGTGGGTCCCGACTGTCAGGCACTTCCTTGCGTGCGAAGATGTAGCTGGTGGGTCCCAGCAGTCAGGGGGAACATTTTTCGAAAATACTGGTGGCCCGTCCGGTGGGTCCCGCTGTCAGGTGGAGGAATAATTATTTCCGTGTAATAAGGAGGCACTTCCTTGCGGCTGCCGTGGACCCAGCTGTCAGCCTCTCCACGTACAGTACTCTTCCGATGGAAGTCGGTCGTTGACCACATTGACCACGCCGCGCCGAGAGCACCACGGCGGTGGACGACGGCGAGGCCTAGGAAGGGGACGACGCGGAGCCGGGCAAGACGCGGCAGTGGAAGCCCGCGCGGAGAGGAGTACGAGGTTCACTGGTTCGGCTGCGGTGTGAGGCTGCCGTCGCCGCAGGGCCTGGCCAGCGGTGGGAATAGTAGGGGGCGGTGAGGCCTCCGCAGCACAGCCGGCCACGGGAGGCAGGAGCATGCGGCACGACGCTGCTTTGGGCGGCTGGAGCAAGAAGACCAGAGGTTGAAGAAGCACTACGGCCTTGGATGGACATCGTACGGTCACTGGAGCTAGAATCGTTCATATTGACTAAGTTGACAAAGCCGTCCCCGTCAACTTAGTAGGCCCACAAGTCAGCCCCCCACCAAGGTGGGTCCCCAGCTAGCCGGGGATTCATTTTTTTGTGCGTAATAAGGAGGCACTTCCGGTGGGTCCGAGCTGACAGCGGGGGGAACTTTTTTCGCGCAATACAGTGGCCCGTCAGGTGGGTCCCAGCAGTCAGGGGGAAACATTTTTTCGCAAAATACGGTGGCCCGTCCGGTGGGTCCCTGCTGTCAGGTGGAGGAATACATTATTTTCCACGTAATAAGGAGGCACTTCCTTGCGGCTGTCGTGGACCCAGCTGTCAGCCTCTCCACGTACAGTACTCTTCCGATGGAAGTCGGTCGTTGACCACATTGACCACGCCGCGCCGAGAGCACCACGACGGTGGACGACGGCGAGGCCTAGGAAGGGGACGACGCGGAGCCGGGGAAGACGCGGCAGTGGATGCCCACGCGGAGAGGAGTACGAGCACCGTTCGGCTGCGGTGTGAGGCTGCCGTCGCCAAGAATAACAGGGGGTGTGGGTGAGTAGAGGGATGCCCTGGCCAGCGGTGGGAGTAGTAGGGGGCGCTGAGGCCTGCGCGGCAGCACAGCCGGCCACGGGAGGCGGGAGTAGGCGGTCCGCCGGCGCTGCTTTGGCGGCTGGAGCAAGAAGATCAGAGATTGAAGAAACACGACGAGCCGTTGGATTGACATCCAACGGTTACGTCTGCTAGAATCGTTTGTTGACGTATATAATAACTAAAAAAATCTTGCATACGCGTCAACTAAACAGGCCCACAAGTCAGACCACTCCCTCTTTTTTTAATAATTTATATATAGCTCATGGCAACTTCTTATGCAATTTATTGCAGTCGTTTTTTTGGTTGGCCAGGGCCAATTTCGCATATTTCTGTGGGTTCCAAACTATTTTTAATACCGAAATGTCCAGCCAGATTTAAAGTACTTTGAAGATATATTTAAATTAGGTTAATGCCCAGTGAAATAGGAATCTGAAAATGTAAAAATTCAGAAATTATAAAGTAATTGCCAATTTGTCATCTGTTTTTATATTTACAACCCATTTCATATTACTTTCAAGATTTGCAGGCGTCTTGAAAGAGTTGCAGCCCATCAGGGCGTAGAAAAATAAGTAGGCCTGGATTGGGTATTCTTCAGAAAAATAAACTGGGCTCATTTTCACAAAGAAAAAATAGCTGGGCTGGTCACATGGTGAACATAAAATATAAGCCTGGGCTAGACGGGCCACAGCCCAGTTCAAACCCTGCTCCGTCTCAACAATACCAAACAAAAAAAATACTGCTCGAGTAGCTACGTCCCAGGTGTCAGCCGATCTTGTGCTGTTCTCTTGTCTATTGACTATATACGCTCACAATGTCGTGGGTCCCAGATGTCAGGAAAACACTAGGAGGAAGCATTTTATTTTTCCATACGCTGACGTGGTGGGCCCTTACTGTCATCCTCTCCACGTAATTCTGTCGATTCCTGTTGTTTGTTTACCATGTTGACAACGCGAGAGGGCGGCGCCGTGGTGAGCGCACCAAAGCGCGTGGAGGATGTCAGCATTAACGATTTAGGAGACGGTGGGGCGGCGATGCGTGCGTTGAGGCGCAGACAGCCGTGGGAGGCGGAAGCAGGCGGGCCTACCGGCGCTGGTTTAGTTTTGGCGGCTGGAGGAAGACAGGACTGAAGGAAGACAACACACTGTAAAAGCAGCAGGAGTACTTAACAACCTTAACTGAAACCAGCAGGGGCACTTAAGAACCAAAGCTGAAAGCAGTATGAGTACTTATACAGGTTCAACCGTACAAAGCACGCCTCGAACAGTGCTACTTTGCCTACAGTTAACCAAGGGTGAGGCCGCCAAGCCCCAGGACAAGGCCCAGGCGCCACCCCGCGCATCCACAACCTTCTGAAAGCGGCTTCATCTCGCAACGTGGTCAATAAACAGGATATTCGCTTTAGAGCCATGGAAAAGCATGAACATAATCTTCTGTCCTATTCTCCAAGATGGACGGGCCTTCATTATTTGAGACCACCCATGAATAAGTATCTTTTCACCTCCAAGGGGAATTGAGTAGGTCGACATAAACATCATGTTGTGACCAAGCGCAAGTCTGACCCGACCATGGTCAGGCATCTGTATAGGAACAATAGAACTCGGCAGTTCCTGTTTCAAGAAGATCACAGCTGTAAAACTGTGTATAAGCAATAGTTTATGAACAACATATATAACAGAAAACAGCTCGTACCATAAGTTTCTCGACACAGTTGGACCTGTTCAACGAGTGCAGCAGTGGCACACATATCCCACGTGGCCTTCCACCATTGAAACGCCCCACAAGGACCTCAAGACGATCAATAAAGTGTAGGAACTTGTGGATGTCGATCCAGTCAACTTCAGTGCCATTAGTAACAGCCGAGTTATTACAGAGTAACAAACGAGCAGACTGCTTAACTCTGAAAAAACCTACACGTGCCACCAATTATAAGAAAATATTAGTTAGAAGTAGCATCTTCGTGAGAGATTCGTTGCTACTTCTAAAGTTAAATTGTGATTAGTTAGACAGAATAGGTGGATTAAGAAGTAATCGAGGCAACAAGCAAGAACCAGATACAAAACTAACATGGATGAACAATTGGAACGACATCGGGGTGGAAGATCGCAGTGAAGATGAGACCAGGTTCTGCTATTTCCATCAACATTCGTGCGCCAACTTTCAGTCTGTAACACTTGAGAAAGTTTATCCAAGTTCGGCCATAAAAAAGCAGCGATCTTCTTGGTTCATGAACCCAACTCGGAACTTATATCCATGGCTTGTCTTCACTGTGACCATTAAACTAGTGTATTCAGTTATGGCAAGGCCGAGCATCTTGAGTACATGTGTTCTGGCAGAGCAAATAATACACTGCAGGAAAAATAATATGAGAACACAGCATGTTCAAAAAAACCACCCCTCCCGGATAGAAAAGAGGATTCTAGGAACATACTGTGCGCGTTTCAAAATGCTGTGTTAGGATGAGAAGGAACAAGTGTGGCGTCTCGCCGAGGGCGCAGAAACCTGTAGGGTACTCGCACTTTGGGCACTGCAAATGAAACACACTAGATTCAGTAGGAAGAAAAATGCATCAACGGCGGCGGCTGCCATCCTAGGATTACCTGCGACCAAGGGACTTGGGTTTATCGGGGATGGATGAAGAATTCGTACCTGGTTCTCCATGAGAAAACCCTATGCAATCGCCGAGAGGGGGTTTTCTCTGAACAAGCAGACGAGGGAGAAGGGGATTCAGGCCCAGTGAAATATTGCCGCTTCGTCCGTCCAGCTTACTGCTAAAGCTGGAAAGGGGGGTTGTGATTTGACGGCTCATTGGGCATTACTGCGGCGCTACGACCGGGGTGTGTCTACCGTGAAGTTGTGCACTCTAATTTGTGCATATGGCACGTGGACCTGTTGCCGGTTGCCCCACATATCAGCAAAAGGAAGTAGAAAGACAGGAGTAACTAGTTACACATAAATATATTTTTTGACAGAGAGATACTCCCTCTGTAAAGAAATATACAAATCTTTTATATCACAGGCTCACCTTGCCGAGAAAAATACTCCCTCTGCAACGCACGGGCATTATGGGGGTTCAGCTGAGAATATAATACTCAGATGTTTTTTTGAGGGATAAAAGCTGCTTTATTGAAGATTAACAGTCATAGGTATACAAATAATTTCGGGGGTTCCTGTGAGCCAAAGATGGCGTCCATACAGGGCAAAGAAGTAGCAGCTTTTGCGAGCACATGCGCTTCAACATTACACTCGCGTTTTTCATGTATGATCTCCATGGTTTGGAACATATTCTTCTTCATCTTGATCTCGTCCATAATAACTTTGCTGGGCCCCAAGTATGCCTCTCCGATATGCTTGACTGTTGCTGAACAATCGGTGCTAATCTGAACTTGTTGCAGGTTTAAGTCAAGAGCCAGAGATAGCCCCTCGCAACATGCCATTGCCTCTAGGATCTCTGGATCAGTAACACTTTCGCACACCAGTGCCGATGCTCCAAGGAAGAAGCCTGTATGATCCCGGCTCACAACTGCCAGGGCTCCCTTTCACCATTGCGAGATAACGCAACATCAACATTCATCTTCGCCCAACCCACAGCAGGAGGAGGACGCCACTTCTGCACTGAGCTAGTGCTTCTCGAAACAGGTTCTGGACTTTGGGCCGCAGGCCGACCCTGCATGTTTGGGGGCCCATGTGTTCTACCTCAGCGCTTTTCATATTGCAAGCGATCGGTACGCGCTGGTTTTAGATGCTGTCGCAAGGCGAATACACAAAATTGAATAAAGCACGGCAGCTGTTGGAATGAAATCGAACGACAGTTCCTAACCAGCAATCAGAGTTGCAATTCTATCAACGATATACCATGTGATAAATAATACTATCGTACTACTTATACACACAGGACACTTGTTTCACCATGCCAGATTATTACATCAAAATCTCTCGGAGGATAGATCAGTTCGGCAGTTGCGTGCTGCTACTGAAGAATTTCAAAGTTGATTTGGACCAGCTCTCCTTGCCGAGAAAGTTCGATTTTGACATCATCCCCTACCGCAAGATATGATTTAGATTTGAACCTTGACCATCCTTTAGCATCAATCATCATGCGACCATCCTTTGTACTTACGGTATATTGAGCAGGTTCATTCACACCAAGGCTGCGCATGGTAAGAGAAACTTGGCCGCGGTCGCCCGGATTGTTGAACGACTCCCTCGTTGCTCTAGGAATTCTCTGTTTGCAAACAAGAAGACATACCCAAACAGTTAGATCAACACAGTGAATCATGTGAAACAACATGGAAAGAAAAAAGAACGAAGCACTTGGGCGGCCAATGCTTACCAAGAAGGTGGACATGTCGGTTTTTGTAAGGACTTTGGTATATGAAGTGCGAACTGCAGCCCAGTCTGTTGCCGGTGCAACTGCACGGCCGGAGCAGATGCAAGTGCAAGTGTTGGTGCAGGTGCCGAAGCCGCTGCTGCTGCCGGAGATGGTGCTCCTTGTAGAGCTGGTGCCGGTGTCGGAGCAGGTGCCGGTGTCGATGCCCGATCCTCCGGTAGATCAGACTGATCCGCTGACGCGGTCGGTGCCCAATCCTCAGCTGGATCAGACTGAGCTGCTGCCGCTGTCAGTGCTAGAGCAACTCGGTGCTCGATCTGTGCGAGACAGCGGCGATCGTGTCTGGTCTGCTATGATCAGCTTTCTAACTTGACTAGGATCCGTGACCGTGATCCAGTTTTTTCTTCATTTCTTTTAAACGCGAGAAGGACTAATTGTGGCGTTTTTGTTAAACCAAACTGCAGTTCATCATAGGGATTCAGCTTGTACTCAGACAACAGACTGATCCAATTTTTTCCAGTAATATAAGTGATGGAGCAGTGCCTTCGTTACTGACACGACATAAGAAGTGAAACCTGCAAAAATAGCCATCGTAGAGCAAACCAAACGGTTTATTCTGTGATGAATGTCACATGGCAAAACCTGCATCGTAAAATTGCAGGAAAAGAAAGAAAACATGACATTAAATCAATAAGATTTAGACAGTAAATCAATAAGATTTACTTGATGTGACACAGTGAATCCTTACCAGAACACTATGTTGAAGTACTAAACAGAAGATTCGTTCCAACTACGCGTGGCATGCAGGGGCCCCGCCTACTCCCACAAGCAGGACAGTCCAAAGGTCGTGACAAATCGTATGGACCGAACATCCATGGGCTGGAAATCCTGGTCGATAAACCCTGCAATGCATACAGATATTGGAGTGTAACCATAATTGATAACGTCCTCACAAAAAATATGATCTGGATACTTCAAAATATACAGACTGAATTGAGTGGACAGACATTAACATAGACCGTTCTCAGGACTGACCACACACAAAAGCGGCAGTACTAATAAACAATACAGGGTTCACAAACACAAATCAAGTACTGAACAATAGTACTTACTACAGACAAGCAAAGTTGCACTAACTAAACTCTGCAGACTATTTCTTGCCACCGACCTACGGGATGAACCCCGCATAACTGACTAGGCCATGGACTTCGTGTGAGATGTCTACATGCACCATCACCATCTTGTCAACCTTGGAGAACCTAACAGAGTGGTCTTTCCACTCATAAACATGATGATGAAGACAGCCGCATCAGATTTGTTGGGAAGCTTTACAAGAACCACACCCTTCGTAATCGAAGGCACAGCCAGGAAATTGTTGTGGTCAAGTACAGCCTCGAGAACACGCCTGACAACAATGCTACAGGAAAACACTAGTTCAGGACACGTGGCGACAAGGACACAGCAGCTGGATAGTTCAGCAGTAGAACTCATCATCAGGTCTTCCAGTTCACACGGCATGACTTTGAGAACTTCATCTCCACCGCGGACCTGGTTCTAATTCAAACAGAAACCATATTTTATTACTACCTCCGTTCAGAAATATAAGATGATTTTCGATATTATACTCCATATATGACTACATATACGCACAGAAATGAGTGAACAAAGACACTAGAACATGTCTTCAAAGGCATGAGAGCAGAGGGATTACATGCAATATCCATAACACAAGTTACTGAGGCAAATATACCCTCTTAAAAGGTAGCATTGATGTTCATAAAGTACTCCCTCCGTCCCAAAATTCTTGTCTTAGATTTGTCTAGATACGGATGTATCAAGTCACATTTTAGTATTAGATACATCCGTATCTAGACAAATCTAAGACAAGAAATTTGGGACAGAGGGAGTAGTTGAAAGTAATCTATAAGAAATCAGTGTCAACCTCTCGCATGTTTTGGTCAAAAGAGGAATTTAGAACCGTCATTTGGCACACAAAAATCACATGCAAGATCACCCAGAAAGTTGTACTACTAGTACTAGTACTGTGTTAGATGAAAAAACACGATCAAGATCGAGAAAAAGATCGTCAAGAAGAGATATTACCTGGACTTGCTTAATGAGGGATCCCGGAGAGGGGGGCTTGGACAGGGCGATGGCTTTGAGCTTGTCTGCGGTAGTCTCGGCGGGGTGCTTGCGCTTCTTCGTACCATGAGCCTCGACGGTTTTGGCCGGAGCCATAGACATCACTTCGGCCGGTGCTCCAGCGTCCATCAAGAAACTGTCAAATAGAAATAAAAGAAAAGAAACCATAATCACAAACCCAAAAGAAGAAAAGAGAGGGAGTTATAGGATCAGTCTCGGGGTTGCAAGACCGGGCCTTGGCCAGAATCAACACCATTGATGCGCTCACCTTTCCTTCTTTGGGAGAGAAGAACAATGGCAGAAGCAGGTCGGGGTTTTCTTGAAGAAATGAGGAACAAGATGAGGCAGAAGCGAGGGTTGGGTAGAGAGGAAGCTGAGAGAGAAGAGTGAAATGATGGTTGCTTCGTCCGTCCAACTTACTGCTGGAAAGGAGGGGGTTTTGTGATTTGACGGCTCATTGGGCATTACTGCGGCGCTTCGATCGGGGTAGTCTACCGTCACTCTACTAGAGTAATTTAGTGCATGGCTGGTGGACCCCGATGCTGGCTGTCCCACACGTCGGCGAAAGTGAGTAATTTAGTGCATGGCTGGAGGAGGATCCGCACGGTAGAGCGTGTCCACTGTTTTTCAGAAGAAAAAATGATTACAGCAAGCGTTTCCACTCTTACGAGGAGTGCGAAACACGGCAGCCACTTGAACATACACAGTGCTCCTACTACTAGGCATGTGCAGTGGTTCATACGTCAGTACTACACAATCTTGTTGCTAGTGTAGTAAGATATGACGATAACAAATGATGTTGTGCGCATGTCAACTACTCCTATATGTAACATAGTACCGCTTTTTCGACTGTCCGGTCGAGAATGGACGGTGAGATCAATGTTAACAGAACTAGGTCCACAGCGCACGGAGAGTACGGTGCTACAGTACTCCACGAAACATGAACCATATGAAGCACGAATAGTGTTAGGCAGGGTGTATGAAGGGTGCACGGGATGGGAGCAAAAGTTCCCTTCTCGACCCACTTTTGGGTGTTTGGCAGAGTGCATGAAGGGTGCATGAGTCCACACTAGTAGGTTGACAAAAATACACGAAGAGGAAACAACTATATTGAGATGAGAATGCAACCAAACACACCCACACGCTTTGTGCTACAGTGACTGATCTGCACCGTCTGAGTTTGATCCAACGGTCATGTTGCGAGACATGGACATGCCCATGCAGAGGGCGCCTAAACACCACCGAAGTCCCTCTGCTTCTCGAGGCGCACGACGTTGGTGATGCAGGGTGCAACCGCCCGCAGAGCCCGCTCCCGACGGGAGCCAGCTCGTCAAAGACGGCATCCAATGGCACGAATGGATTCCAGTGACGGAGGCCTGAAAGGACTCACCCGGCAACAGCAACGGCAGCCCGCAACCCCTCCTTGTCCAGCTCAGCCCCCACCATCGCGCGGAGATGGCTCAGCTCCTCGGAGATATAGGTGAAGAAGGAGGCCAGGCCAGGAAGCCGCAGCTCGTTGAAGTCAACTGGGTGGTCGAACGGGTTTAGCCCGATGGCCGGCATCGTCGCGCTGGCACGACGGTAGGCATCGCGCAGCCGCAACACGTGTGTGGCAACTTGGTTCACCAAGTGGCTGAGGCGATCCTGGACATCGTCACGATCGGCCCGCTCGCGCTCCAGCGCTCCCCTGACGGCCTATCGTATCTCCCGCTTTCTGCAGCAACGCCGCCGACGCCTCGAGCATCTTTGTGGTGGACGCCTGCCGCTTTTGAAGCTCCGTGAACTCCCGCACATAACGGAGGAGCATGGCACTCCTCTCCTCCTTGAGCTCACGGAGCTCCACGTCCTTGGCCCTGAGCTCCGCATCCTTGGCATGGAGCTCCTGTGTCAGGAGCCTCACCTCGGACTCCGTGATCTGCTGCGCCGCCATGGCACCAGGTAGAAGCAATGGGGAGAGGAAGCAAAGGGGGCGAAACGGCTGAAAGGCAATGCAATCTACGGGAAGGCGGAGGGAGCGGGGAATCTTTTGGTTTTCACCACGGTAAAACACCAGTCGACGACTTCTCACATCAGGGAGCAGTGGGTACAGGCGGAGTCATCGTGACTAATTGCTGCCGCGCCTGCTCCCGTCAATCAAAAAATTAAAAATCCTGCCGCGCCGCTCCCGTCAATCAAAAAATTAAAAATCCTGCCGCACCCAAACACCAGAGCAACGCCGCGGTGGATATTTAAATTTACCTGCCGGCAAGTAGATAAAAAAGGGGTGAAAAAACAAATGTGGCGGCGGCCTAGCTAATCGGTCGAACTAGCCCAACTAGCTAGCCACCGTGCTTCACTGATGTACTCGGCGGGAAAGGTGGTCTTTCGTGATTTGACGACTCATTTACTTGCTTCGGCGCTACGACCGAGGAGGACCCAGAAAACGCGCGTAGGGCGTCCCACGTCAGGAAGAATATATGCGTGCACCACCCGGGAGGACCCCGAAACCGCGCGGTAGGGTGTGCCACGTCTCGGCACGGAGGAAAAATGTGCGTGTAAAAATATACTGTATCAGATAGTAGTACCTATGGTTCGACCTCGGGACCCAGCCAGTCGGTGAAAACACCCCACTAGCCACACAGCTTCATCATGCAAACGTGGCACGGAGGATAGATGTGGTTAGCTCCGTCTCGACCAGCCACAACGTCTCTTGTTCTAGGCGATTCTTCTATTTTCCAAGTTTTTTTAGTTGTAATAACACCACGGCAAGCTAGTGCCGCTCTTCGTGTGTGCCCATGCAAAGGTTAGACGATGGAGAGAAGAGAGATTGAGATCGCAGACCTGGGACCCACCAGTAAGTGAGATAACGGTCATGCACGTGTTGACGAGGCACTCCCTCTACTCTACTCAACGCAAGTACTGTATAAAATCAAGTTATGGGACAAAGCCAACAACGTTCGTTTTTTCAGGCTATCGACTTACGCTTTGTAGTCCAGGTTGCCAGTTCGAATCTCGTCTTTCAGATTTGTTAGTTTTAGGTCCAAATTTGATTAATGACAAGTGGGACCCCCGTGTGTTGTTCCGATATTTCAGTGTAGGATGGTTTTTTTGAACAAACACTTTGCGCGGTTAGACAAGTAACGGCACGAGTTACACGTTTTTTGCAAGTTTACGAACAAAAATGACAGCGGACATAGAATATCACATCCACCCCGCAGCTTAGATACTATGGTGATACGAGTTTTTACACCGTTGGAAGTGAGATCCAATGGCTTGGGAGTAGTCTTTGTAATTATGCGCAATTTCCAAACTCTCCAAAGGTTTTTTTGCAAATAAAACATTCAGGCCTCGTGTGTGCCGCTGCATCTTCGATCCAACGGCTCCCCGTGCTCATATTAGGTGCTCCCCGTAGCTTAATTACCCGCTACGGTGATTGGAGTAGTTGTGGGCCGAATGCTACGAAAATATAATCTAAACCGACCGGAATAAATGCCTACACAAATTAATCCAAGGTTGGAGTGCCCCTCACAATGTAAATAGCTCCGGCTTTGCGAGGGATGGAGAGGTAGTAGCTTCAACGCGTGGAAGATACGGTGTGAGAAAGCGAGGTCAATCGAGAGACATATAGATAGAGAGACAAAGTGAGTGTGGTCCGACATTCATTGAACAAATATATATGCTCTGGAGAGATATTGTCCGATTGAGCTTTTTGGCAAGGGTGAGGGCTGTAAGATAGAGCTTGAGAGATGATCCAGTCACAGACGTGTAGATATATTTTGTGCGTGGAGGAAGCAAGGTCAACCGATCACATAGGGTCGCCGTGCGATCGAAAGAGTGAGACGGGTTGGAGAGAGTGACCTAGATAGACGATGTGCGTGAGAGAGTATACAATGTGAATAGGTCGAATTGGGCTCAAACATGGTGATATATCGTTTTTGTCCGAGAAAGAGCGAGGTCAATCGAGACATACGGAGAGAGAGAGAGATTGAGTGAGCGTGGCCCACCATGAGGTCGAAAGAGTGGTGGCGGCTTGGATGGACTGACCTAGATAGACAATCTGCGTGAGAGAGTATAGAGTGTGTCGATCGAGGCCCGAACAGGGAGATATATCATTTGTGTGTGAAAGAAAACGAGGTTAAACGAGACTCAGATAAAGAGAGCGAGATTGAGCGAGTGTGGCCCGCCGTGGAAGAAAGAGTGAGACAGTCTCGAGGGAGTGACCTAGATATACAACGTGCGTGCGTGCATGCACAGAGGTTGGGGGGCTAGATAGGCAATGCATGTATTTAGCGCGAGAGGGTGAGAGGGAGAGGGGGAGAGAGAGAGCTCGGCATGGGGTGCAATGGCGGGTGTGTGAGGTAAATACATTTGGTAACAGAGTGGAAAAAGGGGTTGTGTAGTTGAGAGACTTAGAGATCGAAACATGGAGAGAAAGAATGAACGTGTGTTGGAAACCGATAGCTTCCTAAGGTGGTTAGGAGAGGAAGATTGACCGATACAGGAAGTATGGTGTTTGTGCGGGGGGGGGCTAAAAACAACATTTGAATGTACATAGTACGAGACTTAATATCGATGTTTCAATTCGGTGTACATTGTAAGATTTGAACCGAGGACCAGGCATACGGGTAATTATTTCGAATTCGTGCCATACTAAGTTTCGAAAAGTTGACATTGACTCAGTTTGTTGTGCTATTTTGTAGGTCATATGTTTGAATCCATCCAAAAGTTTTCTCACTACCATGGTGTTCATCATATACATATGAATTTGTATTAAAAAAGTAGCGTGGATACAGTGAAATGCGAAATCCACATTAGAATTGGAGATCGCTACGTGACACACACTCTAATTCAAATAACTAACTACGTGACACACACTCTAATTCAAATAACTAATTATGTGACACACACTCTAATCCACGTTAGCGTGGGTACCATTTTGATTTTTTTCAAATAACTCCTCATTAATTAATTTATAGTACTCCCTCTGTTCACTTTTATAAGACCTTGAAGACATTTCAGACAATGTGCAAAACAGTTCATTTTAAGTTGTCTGAAACGACTTACAAAAGTGAACGGATGGAGTATCTCGTTTCGAATGACTAATTATTGCAAGGAAAACACGGGCATGGTAATACATACAGATTCGTTTGCAAATGAAAGAAGATTCGTTTGCATTCTCAAATGTAGGCGCACCAGGCAAACCAGGGTCGTGTGGTGGACGCTGCTTCGGTGCCTTAAAGGCAACTGCCTTTGGGTCACTGACATGTGGGCCAGCCACCTGTTGGGCCCATATGTCATGGACACAAAGGCAGGTGCCTTAAGGCACCGAAGCATAGTCCTGTCGGGGTGGTCGCGTGTGTCGGACGGACGCGTAGCACCCAGCCACCCACCCCCTCCCCCAAAAAGGAGACGACAATATAAGTTCGCGCTTCCACGTTTCGGATTGAAATATCTGGCGGCCCCAATTCCAGCCCTGCAAAATCTCTCTTCTCCACCGTCCCCTTCCGCGCCCAGATTGCTCAAATCCCTAATTCGCCGCCAACCCTCGAATCGCCCCTCGTCTCGTCTCTTTCCCCACCGTTCCCCACCTCTGTGCCGGACGATGACGAAGACGACGGTCGCGCTTCACCACCGCACCGGAGCTACCTCATCTACGCCCTCGTCCACCGCACCGGGTGGTCCACCGACAACGTCGGCCGCCGCAACCGACGTGCCTCACACGAGCCACAGAGTTCCACCGCATCAGGTGCGCTTCACCGACGCCGTCTCCCAG
This sequence comes from Triticum urartu, assembly GCF_003073215.2. Lineage (NCBI taxonomy): Eukaryota > Viridiplantae > Streptophyta > Magnoliopsida > Poales > Poaceae > Triticum > Triticum urartu. Next base: position 482,626,867 of record NC_053027.1, read on the forward strand.
CTCACCGGGGCTACTTCACCGAGCACATCGTCGCACCTCCGCCCCCCGAGGCCGTTGGGGCTTCACCAACGGTCTCGTCCACCGCATCGTAGCGCTCCGCTGCCACTCAAGATCTGCATCCGTGCGCGGCCAGCCAACGCCAGCGCATCACCCTCAACGGCTCTGAAGTGACCCGCACTCTAGCTAGGCGAGCATGCCCAAACGCCGGCCCGAACTAGGTATCCACACATCACTCCCTTGTGCACTGTTCCGACGATGTTTGGATATCCTTTCACTGCTCTCTTAGCTTACACGCCTATGCAACTCTGACCTTAACTCTTATTTCTTCTGGAGATATCATCTGAAACAAGCAAATCCATATTTTAGCGAAGCATGACGGCGCTACGGGATCTGGTACACATCCTGCACACCCGTATAACCTTGTAAGTATCTGTCCTCCGGTACAACATCAAGGTCGATTCCTCTTATTTGATCAACCATTCGCCGTGTCAAAAATGCAGAGGGGGATGCAAGGAGCACAAGGCCTGCACATCCAAGCAAGTGGTAACATGGACTTGTACATGGAACATCCCAAGCGCAAGCAGAGCTGCAGTGAGCCTGTACAACGAGCTAGCGTAAGTCCCTGCATTTCATTTAATTCGTACTGGCATTCGTGTATGATTTGTGTGCAGTGGCTGATCCACGAATTCAAGTTACCAGGGGCGAACATTTAACTTAAAAAATACGAAGGCACTTGCACTCCAGAAATCAACATAACTTGAGAAATGTGAAGCTACATGCACTTTGAAAACCAGCTAATGATCCAAAGTAGTTCAGATTATAAACACTAAATGATGCAAGCACCAAAAAACACAAAATGCAACATGGTGTACAAGGACTACAAACATGGTCTGTACCTGCTTGAATTATTCGTTCTCTGGCTGAAAATATCGAAGTGTAATTGCACGTATAACCAGTGCGCAAACTGCATATCAATATATCTATCCTGCACAAGTATGCCAATAGTTTCAAACAACAGATTAGAAAAGTATTTATGCTATGTTGTCATGATACGGGGACTTTCTGGTAGATGGCCTCGACGTTTCCTCAAGCTATGAAAATGCACTATAATTTGCTTGTCATCAATGCCTGCAAATCTCTGTCTCTCTCAACATAGTAGATCATCATTAGACACTAAATCCTTCAATGAGCTTGCAAAATGCTTGCATTAGATCCCTCATTAGACACTATATGTTCATCACCAGGAGCATGTAAAATGTTTGCATCAAATCCTTCATTAGCAGTCTGTTCATTAGACACTTCAGGCTCAAGAACAACATGAGCTTGTATGTTTGCACCGGAAACTTGATTAGATACATCAGATTCAGTCAGTTCAGTATTGATTGGGGGAGTTATAAAATAAGTAGAAATTGGTTTCATTTTCTCATAGATTCCCTACATACAAGCAGTTTTACAACACCGTCAGGTTTAACTATTGGCCAGAAATTGAAGAGTTGAATTAGATATAATCAGGGATGTGATGTACCTGCTCGTTGCGCATGCTACTCTTGCAAGCTGCGACTGTCCGTTTGCGCAAGCTCGATGCCATGCCCGTGCTGCCGCCGCTGCCTCCCACGCAGGCTACACCCAGGGTTGGATCTTCATCTTCTTGTCCTTCCGTTCGCTTGAAGCCCGGCGACCGCCCTCCAACGAGGGCGCGAGGAAGTGCTGTGTCGGTCTGTCCAGCGGCGGCTAGGTTAGGAGCGAACCAGACTGGAGGCTGGAGCGAATGAATTGGGATTTTTCCTACTGTCGATCGATATGGGAGGCGCTCGTTTGGGCCGCGAGCCTGCTATAGGGCCTGCCTTGCACTTATGTTATTGGCCCATCCAAATTGAAACATTTTTCTTCATTTTTTACATTGCCTGCTCGTGCGTTGGGACGAACAAAACTAGCGTGGGCCAACCTGGACGACTCAAACTAGGTGCACACTTTCCAGCCACCTGAGGCGGCCGCCCATACCAGCCCCTATGGTGGCGTCGCCCCTTTTTGCGTGTATGATTGGATAGTGAAAAATATTCCAGTGGCGCTTTTGATTTACCCACAGAATGGTTGAATTGCTTGTTTCTATGAACTGAGTTCGCCAATAATGTGAAGGATGCCAGTCTTTTCATCCTATTGTAGATTGCTTAGATCTCGATATGCCAAAAGTAATCGCATGAAATATACAGTAAAAGCCAGTGTGATGTGTTTGGCTACAACTAGTCTGACTACACCTCATATAACATATCAAGGACGCACCATCTTACCAGATTAACCATTCGACTTACCCATGCAGTGTGGGAAGAAAGAAGTATTGGGACTGCGTATCCAAGCAATTGATGCCATGGACTCCTTCGTACAACCTTGTAAGCGAAAAAGAAGTTGCAGTGTGCCTGTACAAAGAACTAGCGTAAGTTCAGTTACCTGCTTCTCGGAATTTTAGTTAGCCACTTATTGCAAAATTGTTCAATTACGTTGCTTGGCTTAATTTAGTTTGCTACTGATTACATAATGGCACAGCCTGTTAATCATATTGTAGACTGCGCCTATCTATGTGTTTGATACTTACTGTTAAGAATTACCTGTTTGCCTTAACTTAAATATCTACTTGTTTGTTTAACTGCTTTGCTGCTGCAACAGCGGGTTACAATGATGTTAATAACTACTTTTCAGCATCCAATTGAAACTCTTTAATTCCTTGTTTGTTTAACTGGTTTGCTGTTATAACTCCCAGTTGAGATGTTTTGCTAACTTCAACTTTTCTGAATCCAAGAACTTTAATGGCAAAACAGGTTAGCCCAAGATCAAAGAGCGAGGTCCCCATGGACGTTGCATCATCCCACAGCAGTGGCACCGGCCCAATCGTGCATTATGAATTGCCAACTGCTGATGCTCTAGAGGCTAAACTAGTGGTAGAAAGAGATTCTGCTTCTGCACTTAGAGATGAAGTTGACATGTTGAGGAAGCAAACAGCACAATCACAAGCAGTACTCAAGACAACCATTAAATATTTGGTGGATTTCAAAACGAAGCAAGCTGAGACTGACCAGATTGTTAAGGTCCTGAAGGAAAAAAGGAAATTAAATTCCTACTTGGTAAATCATAGGTGAAATGTTCTTTCCATAGTTGAATAACCTTTGTGTTGTCTGTTCATGTAATCAATCAAACCATTTGTTTTAGAGATCATGTAATAATTGTTTTTTTGTTTTTTTGTTTGTAATTTTATTTGAGCACAAGTCTGTATTAATTGATAAGACTCGGAGACATTTCATTTGGATTGCTGTGCCAGACCTACAAATATGCCAATCGGGCTGAATGTGCATTCAGCAATAGTAGTATAGATGGACCATAAGTGGCACGCATCGGAAAGGGCCAAGATGCTGGCTAAAAAAGGATGTTGTTGTAGCCAAAAAAAAGTACAGCGGCCTGGCTTATGTATGTTAGTTGATATTATTGATCCATATACTCTATAAGTGTTTATATGTCTGTTAGTTCCGTACATTCTTGGTTGATTGACTCGGTATTTGAATCTTGATACATCGCTTGTGTACATATCTAAATGGGAGTACACATTATGCTGCGTGTGACATTTGAGTTGGACATGAAGTGTTCCAAATATTCGAATTCACCTTAAACTGGATTCTAGTTTCTGAATTTGAGTATCGGCATTTGTAAACCATATTCATATATGACAGTGGAATACATCTTTGTCGTCCTTTTGAAGATATATAAAAACACATAGAATGATTTATAAAGATTCATATAGGAATACAAAATGGATTCGAATTTAGTTGCCAGGGTAAACGTGGATGCTTATTGTCCCAAAATTCGAAAGAAACAGCAAAATGTCCACTCCCACATCGGCTGCCCGAAGCCAAGTGTTTGGGAGATGGAAATTACTGTCTACCCATTACACGGACAATCCATCGGCCCGATTTCCACTGCTCTAAATAGGGGTAGGTTAGTAACTTCAATTAGACATGACACGACCGCCTCTGAGCCCATTCCGACACGGTGGGCGTCAAACATGGGCGGCAAAACTCATTTGATTCAAGCTCGTCCGAAAGACCTCTGTTTCTCCCTCCATTCCCCATTCATACACGGTGGGCGGCAAAACACCCTCCTCGTCCGAAATAGATGTAGGCTAATATTTTAAATAGGGGCAGATGTGTAACTTCCATCAGACGTGACACAACCGCCCTACCTGTCAGCCCCGTTCATACACCATGGGCGCCAACCGTGGGCGGCAAAACACCCTCTCCTCGCCCGAAATAGTTACCGGCAAATATTTGGGAGATGCGAGATTACCGTCCTATCCCCAACCGACGAGACGTCCAAATTTGAAACGGGGGATAAGTTCGTAACTTTCCCATATTTCAGACAGGCGCGTCCCAAAAACATGGTTCCCCGTACCTCTCCCTCCATTTTCCCATTCATACACCCTCGCGCTAGAACACCCCATTCCCACACCAGCCTCCGTCCGCCACCCCATCCATCGCCGCCGTCCTCCACCACATCCATCGCCACCGTCCTCCACCATGCCGGAGCGCCTACCAAGACCGCGTCGTCCACTGCTAGAGATGGACGTTTCTCATCCACGGCGACGGACCAATAGCCTTGCATCGCGTCCTCTCGCTTCATCGGCGCGTCGTCCTCTTTGCCGGGGCCGCTCACACGACCTTCTCTTCCACCGCAACGGGACTTATCCCCCGATGCACCCGTCTACCGTCGCAGATCTGCTTCAACGCCACCGACAGCCATCGCACCCCCGATGCCTACACGGCGCCGCAAGAGAGGTGGTACTTCATATCTCCTCAACTTTTTGATCTCAACCAGAAAATAGATCTTAACTTGGTTACTCTACTTTCTTTTCAGCTCTTAGAATTTAGTTCTTAGTTCGAAGCAAACAATGGATGCTAAATATCATTTCTCCGGTTTGCAGCTTCAAATCTGCCATGGCACAGCCATAATACGGTTTAATTGATCATGCTTAGGGTTTAATTGATCATGTTGGTTCCGTGGTGGTTTCTTTAATAGAAATCAGAGGGGAAACCCTCTTTTGCTAAAAAATATATGCTTAGAGTTTCCCCCTTTTATGATCACTATACGATCAGAATACATGCTTCGTGTCATAATAACACTGCTCCACCCATCAAGCTAAACAAGCTTAGTTGTTCAAATACGAATCTGATATTATTAAAACAGAGTTGTTTAATTGGTCAGCTAAATGTTCCTAAATTAGTTTCGAAAATGCATGTTCGCCGCTCGGGTGTGTATCTCTGTGTGTGGTCTGGTCAGCACGGTTGGGGAGGTGAACTTTGCATATGCAGGGGTTTATAGGGAGACACTCTCCGAGTTGAAACCGCAATGCATTCCATAGATAATCTGACTACTTTTTATGTTTTCATGAATCTCAGATTCTGAACAGCATCATAATGATTATGAGCTTGCGCGCATGAAAAGAATAAAGCAGAACAATGCCATGGCTGTCAAACTTGGCATTAAGGGACTGAAATCAAGTCTGGATGCAATGCAATGCAAACACTCTCCACCTACAGATTCATGCTCAGAATATGATCCTAACAGTGATTCTGAGCTAGAGGGAGACCTAAGTCAATGTAGCTCCCTAGTGGAGGAGTCAGAGGAAGATGCCCTATCTTATTCACCCATCAAGGTACTTGCTCTAACTTTCCAAGGTTACATTGCTCGCACATATCTTGCAACTGATGCTTTGCATTGCTTCTACTTTGTTGAACTGCCATTAGCTTAGTTTACACATCGTGTATGTGAATACGCCCTGCCTATCCATTTTCAGTACATATTCCATCTGTCATCATACCATATTTATCCATTCAAATGCTGTTCTTGTGTATCAGACGTTCAAAAGGAAGAGGGCGATTGCTGATCGTGGAGGAGCACAAGCAAAGTATTTGGAAAAGGTAGTGGCACCTGATAAATCAAATAGCCCATTAGGTGTAGTTGCAATATCACCTGACCCACAAAATACCCCAACTCTAGCAGACTCTAGCCCTACTACACTGGTCATTTCTGATGCCCCAACTCAGCAGACCCCAACTGCAGCAAACAGTATGATTATGCCAGTTGACATAGCACCAGCTGTACGACAAAACCCCCATTCCAGCAAAGAGTACACCAAATCCAGTTGCCAAATCCCTTTTCGAACCAGAGAGAGCCCCAATTGCAGCAAATAGGACCCCTGTTCCATTTCTTCCCAGTTTAGAAGATGAAGCTTATGTTGTTGTCAGGAACTTTGTGCGCATCTTTCCTTCATGGAAAGATTATACACACAGAACAATTTCCAGTCTTCCTCCGCAACTTACGCGTAAGTAATGTACTAATGTTATTCATGGTCATTACTGCATATGTTTCTGCTGACAGAAGACACAAGATTTCATTCTTTTAAATAGGCGAGGAAACTGGATTGTGATGACGAGCAAGGGTTGGTTGTGCTTTTCAAGCACTCGTTGATGAAGTATCGTTCCTACCTGAGGCAAGCGCACTTCGATGGCAAGCCTCTGAACGAAATTTCTGTAAAGTCTCCGGTGCTACATTTATCCGACGGTGACTGGAATAATCTTGTTACACATTGGTCTCGGCTGCAGCGTAAGGTACTGTCTATGATATCACATCACAATTTGAACTACATTTCTGCATTTGCCTTAATGTCTCACTTGTACGAAAACTGTTAGCAGAAGAACATTCGTTCTCAAGGGACCACAGAATCTCGCAACTATACTGCACACTGCATTGCTCTTGTGAGTACCTCTTGCCCTGTATGACCATACTTACTTTCATAGATGTTTGATTATGTAGCATCACTGCACATGTTAGCCTCGTAATCGTCCATTTGGTGGACATTATAAGATCCATATGGACTCTTACATAAATTTAGAATCAACCCAATGCTTTTGAAGAGGTTTAGCTCTGCAGTCCTCTTGTAAGGACTGAACGTGGTCTATCACTGTACTTACATTAACAGCTACTCCCTCCGTCCCATAATATAAGAACGTTTTGTATAGTACACCAGTGTTCAAAACACTCTTGTATTATGGGAAGAGGGATTGGTTCATTTGTAGCATTCTGCATCTTATCTCCCTCGCCCACCATTTACTAAAAGATCAGATCTATATTTAATCTTACCAACAAGTAGAATACACAGACAATGCCAGTGCAGAAGTGTAGCCCATTGCTCTTGTCAGTACATTTTGTCCTGTAACGCTTGTACTTCCAGGGATTGGTAGTTGATTATGTAGCATCAATCTGCATCTTATCTTCATTATCCTCTATCCCTTCCAGTATTATCATATCTATAATTACTCTCTACAAAATGTAGAGTACAGGCAATGCTTATGAAGAAGATTCTGTGCTGAAATTCTTGAGTTATCCTTCCCTTGACATGGAGAAGGGCATTATAAAGCCGGTGTTAACTGTTAATGTAAGTCAGTCCTTCTAAAGCCTTTATCCTCAACTGCTGTTTAATTTTCTCATACTCCCTATCATTTACTGCTGTTTAGTTTGCTGTTTCTACCAAAATGCATGTTCGTAAGAACCGTAAGTTCTAAGTTTTACTTGTAAAACCAAATTCCTTATTCATACCATGCACATTACTTAATACTCCCTATATGTATGCTTGTTTTTGTGGATCTATAATCCAGTGTGTGGTGAAGCAGCCCACGTTTGCACCTTGTCATCTCCTGTTTTATCTTACTGATGTGGCTGATGATATGAACAACATGCCATGCACATTATCCAAAATAGATACAATGATTTTCTTTGCCCTTCATCTATGCTTGTTATGTTGACATGGTAATCCAGTAGTGTGGTGAAGCTCCCCGCATTATGAACAATGCCAAATTATGCTATTGATATTTTGAACATACTCTTTATTTTCTAATTTGAAATTGGATAGAATTGACAGAACAGTTATCATCTTTGTTTATACACGTGCAAAACCTGTCATCTCTCTGCTTTGTTTCAGGGTGATATGCCTGATGGCATGCACAAGTCTGCTGAAGGCTGTGAGACAAACCCAACATATATTGCAGCAAAGAAGGCAAAACATCTTGAAGATAGCGAGACAACCCCAAAGTCTTGTCTTGATGCAGTGTTCAAGTTACTTGACTAACAGTCAGACAAGCTCACAGAATTCGTTGTCTGAATCAGTTCGACTTCTTCAGTCCCAAGTTCTAGCAGAAAGGCATTCTGCAACTCAACTTCGACTTGAAGTCCTATCTCTAAGAAAGATTGCGGAGAACACCAATGAGAACCTCATCGCTAAACATAGCTACACCTGGAAGCTATGACCGACATGCTAGGCCGGTCTCACAGCCTTGCTCAGCAGCTTGCGCAGCAGTTCCCCCGCAAGGCTAACCTTTCTTGAACTGTCTTGGAAGTGGTCTCGGTTCAGTATTATTTTGTTACGCTGCAATGGTGCCCAGTTTTTGTAATCTGCTTCTTCGTTGCGCTTTATGATCACTGGTGGCGAACTTTGATGCCCAGTGGATGTAATATACCTTAAATCCTTTATTGTGTAGTGTAGGTTTATTCTTAGTTACTATGCCGTAATTTCTTTATTGTATAGAGTAGGTTTGTTCTTAATTCCTACTAGTTACGCAGCAGCCCGAAATGAACCCCGGCCATGATTGTGCGAATCAAATCACGGGCTTTTAACAGGCCAAAATTGTCTGGTCCTTGTTTGGCCCAATCAGATATCGGCTGCGAGCAGGCCGGATGCAAACCGGGCCGTAGTTAGGCCCAACTATATGACGGGCTTTTAACAGGCCGAAATTAATATAGGGCCGAAATGTTAAACGGGCCCTTAACAGGCCAAAACTAATATCAGGCCGAATTACTAAGTGGGCCTTTAGCAAGTGGGCCCAAAAGCATAGTGTCCAGTTGACGGGCCGAATCTGATATGGGCCATAATTGAGCCCAAAGCCTCTTAAAGGGTCGGACCTGATCTGGGCCGTAATTTGGCCCAGAATTGGTAGGCTTTTAACGGGCCGGATCTCATATGGGCCACTATTACCCAGAGCGTGGCAGGCCATTAATGGACCGGATCAAATATGGGCCGGCATTTGGCCCAAAACATGGCAGCCAGTTAATGGGCCGGCCTACTAGGGTCCTCAAAATCTTGTGGGCCTACAGCTGGGCCGGCCCATTAATGTCGCGAAATCTCATGGGCCTTTAGCTGGGCCGGCCCATTATGATCCGCAAGAATCTTGTGGGCCTTTACCTGGGCCGGCCCATTATGCCACAAAAAAATCTTGTGGGCCTTTACCTTGGCCGGCCCATTATGGCCCGCAAAATCTTATGGGCTTTTAGCTGGGCCAGCCCATTATGGTCCGCAAAATTTCATGGGCCTTTAGCTGGGCCGGCCCATTATGGTCCGCAAAATCTTGTGGGCCTCTAGTTGGGCCGGCCCATTTAAACTTGTTGGGTCATGCCACGTGTCGACATATCATAGGCGCCTTCTGTCCAGTGAGTGGATGACATCTGTCCCGATGATGAGCCGACACGTGTTCCTCTAGCCAATGATGATTTTACACGTGGAAAATCCCCATTGGTCGGGGCTGTTAACGGGTTATCGGATCCAAAAGCCGACCCGATAGCTTAACGGCGTTCCGTTACGGTGGATGCCACGTGTCGGTCACCCTTGACGAAAGCACTTCTGTGACGCGCGATTTATCGTCATGGAAGTGGACACTTCCGTGATGATAATTTTGGTAATGTCATGGAACACTTCTACGATAGCACAGGTATGACTATCTTGATTCTGTCATAAATTTGTCATGGATGTAAATGCATGACAAAAAAGCGACCTACTGTGACAAACACGTATCATCACGGAAGTGTATTTTTTTTGTAGTGTATGAATCTAAAATTGTTTGATGCACATCGTATAATCAACTCACGGATACTCACGGTGACATTGGAGTATCTAGGTGAGATTAGAGTTGGTTGATGTGTATCATATGGTTTTATTTTAGTACGAACTCTTGGATAGATCGATCGGAAAGGGGTAACTTGGTGTTATTTTAGTATGAACTCTTGGATAGATTGATCAGAAAGGATAACTTTGAGGTGGTTTCATACCCTACAAACAATTTCTTCTTATATTCTCTGCTAGATAAGAACTTTCGAGTGATTCTTCATCGCACGTTGAGGGATGGTTATATGATCCAATTATATTAGCTTTGTTGAAAGATTGCACTAGTGAAAGTATGGACCCTAGGCCTCATTTTAAATCATTGCAATACCGTTTGTGCTCCGTTTCATCAATTGATACATTGCTGTTTTTAATTGTTACTATTACAAAAATCAATACTACTATCATTACCACACTTGTATCACCATCTCTTCACCGAACTAGTGCACCTATACAATTTACCATTGTATTTGGTGTGTTGTGGACACAAGAGACTCTTTGTTATTTAGTTGCAGGGTTGTTTGAGAGAGACCATCTTCATCCTATGCCTCCCACAGATTGATAAACCTTAGGTCATCCACTTGAGTGAAATTTGCTATTGTCCTACAAAACTCTACGCTTGGAGGCCCAACATGAGTGTACAAAAACAAGTTGTGTAGTAGACATCAACCATCTAGCTACTAGTTATGTACCCATAGGTCTATGATAAAAATACTCACACATCATTGGAGGGGCACCAAGGTTGATGTAGAAGCCTTCCGTGATCGATTCCCCTTCCGACAGAGTGCCGAAAAAGGCCTCCAGATGGGATCTCATGAGAACAGAACCTTGTGGCGGCAGAAAAAGTATTCTTGGTGGCTCTGTGTTGGTTTCCCGATTTTAGAGAATTTATAGAGTTGGAATTAGGTCAAACGGAGGAATGAGGGACCCACGAGGCACCTAGGCACACTGACCCCCCCTGGGCATGCCTAGGTTGTTGGGAAACGTAGAATGCAATTTCAAAAAAAAATCAACGCTCAGACAAGATCTATCTAGGAGATGCATAGCAATGAGAGGGGGAGAGTGTCTTTACGTACCCTCGTAGACCAAAAGCGGAAGCATTTGACAAAGCGGTTGATGTAGTTGAACTTCTTCTAGATCCGACCGATCAAGCGCCGAACGTACGGCACCTCTGAGTTCTGCACACGTTCAGCTCGATGACGTCCCTCCTCCTCTTGATCCAGCAAAGGTGTCGAGGAAGAAGATGAGTTTCGTCAGCGCGGCGGCTTGGTGATGGTGATGGTGAAGTGATCCGCGCAGGGCTTCGCCTAAGCACTACGAAGTTGTGATCGAAGGCGTAAACTATGGAGGGGGCGCCGCACATGGCTAACAATTGTTGGTGTGTGTTCTAGGTGCCCCTCCCCACGCATATATAGGTGGGAGGCGAGGGGAGCAGCCATGGGGCACCCCAAGTAGGAGGAATCCTACTTGGGGTCCTATCCCAATTCACCCCCCCTTCCATATTTCCGGAGAAGGAAAAGGGAAGAGGAAGGGGAGAAGGAAAGGGGGGCGAACTGTCGGTGTCAAAACCGGCAGACCTCGGGTAGGGGGTCCGGAACTATGCGTCTAAGGTTGATGGTAACAGGAGACAGGGGACACGATTTACCCAGGTTCGGGCCCTCTCTATGGAGGTAATACCCTACATCCTGCTTGATTGATCTTGATGGATATGAGTATTACAAGAGTTGATCTACCACGAGATCGTATTGGCTAAACCCTAGAAGTCTAGCCTGTATGACTATGGTAATGAGTATCTATCTTTCCGGACGAAGTCCTCTGGTTTATATAGACACCGGGAGGATCTAGGGTTAAACAGGGTCGGTTACAAAGAAAGGAATCTACATATTCGGTCGCCAAGCTTGCCTTTCACGCCAAGGAGAGTCCCATCCAGACACAGGTGTGGTCTTCGGTCTTCGTATCTTCGTAGACCATTAGTCCGGCCCATGGTTAACAGGTCGGACGCCTGAGGACCCCTTAGTCCAGGACACCCTCAGTAGCCCCCAAACCAGGCTTCAATGATGAGGTGTTCGGCGCGCAGTTTTTCTTCGGCATTGCAAGGCGGGTTCCGCCTCCGATGGCTTCCAAGTAATGTATTCGGCTTTTAGTTCAATGTCGCATCCCTCGGCTTCTGTGTATCTATGACTTCATCTTCCACGTGTCGGGCGAATGCGGACAGTCAGGGTATTTTTTGCAAATAACACCCTAGTCTTGCAAGAAAGAGCGTATATTTAAAGAGATTGGATCTCAGATCCTTTCGGCACCACGCGGAGAAAATCCTCAGAGACTGCTAGGAAAGACCATTCCAACATGGCTAACATTCCCAGCTCCTCTTCCCGTTCCAACCTAGAGAGAGGCGCGTGGGAGAGGTGCTCTGTGTCCCACGGCCAATTGGAGAAGTTGGAAACACAGGGATTTCTCCCTCTTGTAGATCGGGTCCCTGTTCGAGCAGGATTGGCCTCCTTCAATAGCAAAACCCAGGCAGAGAATTTCTCCAATCCGTCTGCGGGAGAATGAGTGTGCTTCGTCCCCTATCTGCTAAGGGGCGTGGGATTTCCAATTCACCCGTTCCTCCGAGGGCTTCTGGAGTATTATGGCCTCCAGCTGCACAATTTTACCCCAGCCTCTGTCCTGCACATTGCGGGTTATCTCGCTTTATGCGAAGTAATCCTGGGTTGTGAGGCCCATTTTGATCTGTGGAGAAAGTTGTTTTGCCTTGTCCCGTGCAACCATGAGGGATCAATATTCGAAGTGGGAGGGGCCGAAATATGGTGTATTGCTGAGACCGGATACCTATCTGGCACACCGAAGAAAGCTTCTAAAGAGTGGACCTCCGAGTGGTTCTACATCGATGACATCGTACTTCCAGATCCAGTCCGGAGGGGTCTCCCCGAGTTTGCGAGTGTTCCTCTGAAGAAGCGCCACAGCTGGCACCCTCGGAGCCATGAAGAGGAAGATAGTGCGGAAGTTCGCCAACCACGAGGGTTCGGAAAATATGTCTGTCACCAATTCGGAGGTGGAGAGCGCCATGGATCACCGGTGCCAGAAGACCGTTTTATGAAATCCCCGGTTCTCAAATGAGGCGTTCGGTGCCTTCAACTCGGCTGATGCATACATCCGAGCTGCTCGAGATGGGCTTAATAGAGACACCGAGGAACATTTGAAAGATGTGCAGGTAAGTTTACCTTGCCCGAATTTGATAACCATGAGCCAGTAGCCCCCGAGACTTGAAGCAGTTGGGACAAATGTTTTAATGATTGTTGTGTAACTAGGTTCTTATGGAGAAGAACGACTTGCTAGCCCAAGAGCTGGAGCAGTGCCGGACACAACTAACTGCTGCTACCACCGAACTGGAAAAGTTCAAGAAGGCGTCCTTTGGTAATATTTCCCTCCATCGAGAAACAAAAAATGATACGCCAGCTATATTAAAATTGTTGCTTGTCTCACAACAGGGTCATCGGACCAACTAGAAGAGGAACTGAAGGCCGCGCAGATGAGCGAAAGAGAGGCGAAGAGACAACGTGACGCGGGCGAGCGCGTCCCGACCAAAGTCAGAGAGGAGAAAAACAAACTCCAAGATTCAAACACCAAACTGGGCGAAGAACTGAAAGATGTACGAGCCCAGCTAGCCGACTCCATGAAGGAGAACAAAAAACTGTGAGGCGGCATATTCAGTATGTGGCCGTATTTACCTTATAATAGTTTGGAAGTAAAAGTAGCTGATATAGTTGTGATTGCAGGTATATTGACGGGTCGTCCCGAAGAGGAGGTGTCCGGATCATCAAGTGATCTTCTGCAAGGGCTGTCGCAGTTGCACGAGCAAGCTCGGCAGGCAATGCGGAGTGTAGCCAAGGCCTTATGGCCATCCGACTCCCCTCCAGGGAGTATGGAGAAGCTTGTAGAGTTGTTCAAGGGAGCGCGGCAGCGTATCCGACTATGGAAGATATTGGCCTGCCGAGAGGGTGCGCGAGAGGCCTGGGCCATGGTAAAAACACGATATACTATGTTGGATCCGAATCACATGGCCCGAGTCGGACCGCTAGGGTCAAATGGGGAAGACATTCCCATTAGGTTAGTATATGGACAAGTAGAGGTGGCTGCTAGACACTCCCAACAGGATTGTAAATTAGACAGCCTGTTGGACGGTATAGAGGAGGAAGTTTTTAAGTCCTAAGTGACTATGTATTTCCCTTCTAGCTGGATTGTAAAACAATTGTCATGGCCGACCTTTTCGCTTCGATCTCTCGACCCGAAGGTGCGGAGTGTTTCCGAATACCTAGGCGGCAAAATAAACCGGGGTATGCGTGGAAACCAGACGTAGGGGTCATAGGTGCTTGAACAGACAAGTTGTATCCGGCTAGTTATGTTATATTACATTGAAATTCTAAGAAACATCTTCCAAAGAGAATAGTTCCGTTAAGGGTTCCTTTCCCTGGGTGTGCATGCATCTATGTGCTTGTCTGGACTGTGAAAAAAAATCACAGTGTGTATAACTTCTGGGGGTTCATAATGGAGCGAGTGCAAAAACATCTTTAGTTCACCGACCGAATATTCCCTCAAGAACGCTAGCTTTCGGCTTCACCTAGTCTGAGGTACAAATCCGGATGACCCGGCAGTAACAATCGTAGAGGTGCTCCCTTTGTGCCCTAGCCGAACTAACGGGAACGTAGGGCATAAGCACAGGAGCCAGGCAACCTAGCTTGGCCAAAACTTAAGTCATATCGATGCATATAATGGCAAAGAAGAGGTACATATGGGAGAAAACGCATATGTGATGAGCTTTATGCTCGGAAAATAGAAATAGCAAGCTTCTGTCCAAGAAGCCCCCAGGTATGATAGACGTACATACTTGAAGATGTAAGCGTCGGGGGTGCACGGGCTAACTGCACGAAAGCCTTTAAGGCTAAAGAGGAAAACGAAAAGAGAGAAAAATGATGAAAACAATAAGAGGAAGGAGACGAACAAATAGTTCGGTGGTAGGCATAGAATCTTCGGAGTCTGGCCGCATTCCAGGGATTCGGTTCTAGTCGATTGTCTGACGCATCACGCAAGCGGTACGCTCCTCCAGTGAGAACTTCATCGATGATGAAGGGACCCACCCACTTGGGCTTGAGTTTGTCCTTTTTCTTCTCCGGCAGGCATAGAACTAGTTCGCCGATGTTGTAAGTTTTGGCCCACACTTCTCTGCTTTGACACCTGCGAGCCTGTTGTTGATAAAATGCAGAACGGGCTTTTGCGATGTTGTGCTCCTCCTCCAGGGAGTCTAAGTTGTCCTGCCGATCGAGCTCGGTCTCTCTCTCTTCGTACATGCGCACTCGAGGTGAGTCATGAATAATGTCGCAGGGTAGTACCGCCTCTATGTCGTACACCATGAAAAAAGGTGTGTATCCGGTAGTGCGATTGGGAGTGGTCCGCAGCCCCCAGAGTACGGAGTCAAGCTCCTCAACCCAGTGCTTGTCTGATTCCTTCAAAGACCGCACTAGTCTAGGCTTAATGCCACTCATAATAAGACCATTGGCTCGTTCAACTTGGTCGTTTGTCTATGGATGATAGACAGAGGTGTAATCGAGCTTGATGCCCAGATTAGCACACCAGGATTTCATTCACTTCGTCGGCGTATGAATTGGAGCCGTTATCACTGATAGACTGA
>NC_053027.1:482643649-482732838 GCF_003073215.2 Triticum urartu
GAGAGAATGAAATTAATGCTACGTAATTGTCCTACTCATGGTTTGAACTTATGGATGATTATACAAAAATTTTATGCTGGATTGAATTTTGCTTCTAGAAATCTTTTAGATTCGGCCGCGGGAGGCACTTTTATGGAAATCACTTTAGGAGATGCTACTAAACTACTAGATAATACTATGGTCAATTATTCTCAATGGCATACTGAAAGATCTACTAATAAAAAAGTGCATGCTATAGAAGAAATCAATGTTTTGAGTCAAAAGATGGATGAACTTAGGAATTTATTTGTTAAGAGTGTTTCTTCTGATCCCAATAATATGCCTTTATCTACTTTGCTTGAGAATAATAATGAATCTATGGATGTGAATTTTGTTGGTAGGAATAGTTTTGGTAACAACGCGTATAGAGGGAATTTTAATTCTAGGCCTTATCCTAGTAATCCTTCTAATAATTATGGAAATTCCTACAACAACTCTTATGGAAATTTTAATAAGATGCCCTCTGAATTTGAGAGTAGTTTTAAAGAATTTATGAATTCGCAAAAGAATTTCAATGCTTTGCTTGAAGAGAAATTGCTTAAAGTTGATGATTTGGCTAGGAACGTTGATAGAATTTCTCTTGAGGTTGATTCTTTAAAGCTTAGATCTATTCCTCCTAAGCATGATATCAATGAGTCTCTCAAAGCCATGAGAATTTCCATTGATGAGTGCAAAGAAAGAACCGCTAGGATGCGTGCTTACAAAGATGCCTTTATTAAAGCGTGTTCTTCTAAATCCTATGAAAATCAAGATGAAGATCTGAAAGTTATTGATGTGTCCCCTATTAAATATTTATTTTGCAATGTGAATCTTGATGAATCTGATTATGATCTTCCCTTACCTAGAAGGCGTTCTAAGAATTCCGAGTTTTTAGATCCTGATGATGAAATTGATAAAAAAGGGATTGAAAGAAATAAAAATCTAGATATTGCTAAACCCACTATTTTGGATCTCAAGGAATTTAACTATGAAAATTGCTCTTTAATTGATTGTATTTCCTTGTTGCAATCCGTGTTAAATTCTCCTCATGCTTATAGTCGAAATAAGGCCTTTACCGAACACATTGTTGACGCCTTAATGCAATCTTATGAAAAGCTTGAGTTGAAAGTTTCTATCCCTAGAAAACTCCATGATGAGCGGGAACCTACAATTAAGATTAAAATTAAAAATTATGAGTTTCATGCTTTGTGTGATTTGGGTGCTAGTGTCTCTACTATCCCCAAAGCTTTGTGTGATTTGCTAGATTTCCGTGACTTTGATGATTGCTCTCTAAACTTGCATCTTGCGGATTCCACTATTAAAAAGCCTATGGGAAGAATTAATGATGTTCTTATTGTTGCAAATAGGAATTATGTGCCCGTAGATTTTATCGTTCTTGATATAGATTGCAATCCTTCATGTCCTATTATTCTTGGTAGACCTTTCCTTAGAACGATTGGTGCAATTATTGATATGAAGGAAGGGAATATTAAATTCCAATTTCCCTTAAAGAAGGGCATGGAACACTTTCCTAGAAAGAAAATAAAATTACCATATGAATCTATCATGAGATCCACTTATGGATTGCCTACCAAAGATGGCAATACCTAGATCTATCCTTGCTTTTATGCCTAGCTAGGGGCGTTAAACGATAGCGCTTGTTGGGAGGCAACCCAATTTAATTTTGTGTTTTTTGTTTTTGGTTCTGTTTAGGAATAAATAATCCATCTAGATTCTGTTTAGATGTGGTCTTATCTTTTAATTAGTGTTTGTGCCAAGTTAAACCTATTAGATCTTCTTGGAAGATAGTTATTTGATCTTGCTGTAATTTCCAGAATCTTTGCGCTCAGTGCCCGAATTGTCAAAAATCACCAGAACGTTATAAAATAGTGATTCCAATTGCTGCTGATCAATAAACAAATTGCCCAGGTCTTCTAAATTTGGTAGAATTTTTTGGGTTCCAGAAGTTTGCGTTAGTAACAGATTACTACAGACTGTTCTGTTTTTGACAGATTCTGTTTTGCGTGTGTTGTTTGCTTATTTTGATGAATCTATGGCTAGTAAAATAGTTTATAAACCATAGAGAAGTTGGAATACAGTAGGTTTAACACCAATACAAATAAAGAACAAATTCACTACAGTACCTTAAAGTAGTCTTTTGTTTTCTTTCTCTAACGGAGCTCACGAGATTTCTATTGAGTTTTGTGTTGTGAAGTTTTCAAGTTTTGGGTGAATTCTTTTGATGGATTATGGAACAAGGAGTGGCAGGAGCCTAAGCTTGGGGATGCCCATGGCACCCCCAAGATAATCCAAGGAGACCAAAAAGTCAAAGCTTGGGGATGCCCCGGAAAGCATCCCCTCTTTCGTCCACTTCCATCGGTAATTTACTTGGAGCTATATTTTTATTCACCACATGATATGTGTTTTGCTTGGAGTGTCTTGTATTATTTGTGTCTTTTCTTGATAGTTTACTCTATGTGCTTCACTTATATCTTTTTGAGCGTGATAATTTTTGCTCTAGTGCTTCACTTAGATCTTTTAGAGCACGGTGGTGGTTTGTTTTAAAGAAACTTGATCTCTCATGCTTCACTTAGATTATTTTGAGAGTCGTTAATAGCATGGTAATTTGCTTAATGTTAATATACTTGGTATTCAAGATATGTGAAACTTCCTTTTTATTGGGTTGAATACTAAGATAAGTTTTATGTTGATAATTGTTTTGAGATATGGAGGTGATAATATCATAGTCGTGCTAGTTGAGTAGTTGTGAATTTGAGAAATACTTGTGTTGAAGTTAGCCAGTCCCGTAGCATGCACGTATGGTTAAAGTTGTGTAACAAATTTGAAGCATGAAGTGTACCTGGCTTGTGCATCCTTATGAGTGGCGGTCGGGGACGAGCGATGGTCTTTTCCTACCAATCTATCCCCCTAGGAGCATGCGCGTAGTACTTGATTTTTGATGACTTCTAAATTTTTGCAATAAGTATATGAGTTCTTTTGACTAATGTTGAGTCCATGGATTATACGCAGTTTTACCTTTCTGCCATTTGCTAGCCTCTTCGGTACCGTGCATTGCCCTTTCTCACATTGAGAGTTGGTGCAAACTTCACCGGTGCATCCAAACCCCGTGATATGATACGCTCTTTCACACATAAAACTCCCTATATCTTCCTCAAAACAGCCACCATACCTACCTATCATGGCATTTCCATAGCCATTCTGAGATATATTGCCATGCAACTTCCATCATCATCATCATCATCATCATGACATGCTTTACTTTTGTCATATTGCCATTGCATGATCTTGTAGTTGACATCGTATTTGTGGCAAAGCCACCATGCATTATTCTTCATACATGTCACTCTTGATTCATTGCACCATCCCGATACACCGCCGGAGGCATTCATATAGAGTCATATCTTGTTCTAGTATCGAGTTGTAATCATTATGTTGTAATCAATAGAAGTGTGATGATCATCATTATTAGAGCATTGCCCAATCAAAAAAAAGAGAAGTCCAAAAAGAAAAAAAGAAAGGCCCAAAAAAAGAAGGAGAAAATAAAAAGGGCAATGCTACTATCTCTTTTTCCACACTTGTGCTTCAAAGTAGCACCTTGTTCTTCATGTAGTGAGTCTCATATATTGTGCTTCAAAGTAGCACCATGATTTCATATAGTGAGTCTCATAAGTTGTCTTGTTCATACTAGTGGGAATTTTTCATTATAGAACTTGGCTTGTATATTCCAACGATGGGCTTCCTCAAAATGCCCTAGGTCTTCATGAGCAAGCAAGTTGGATGCACACCCACTAGTTTTCTTTTGTTGAGCATTCTTAGCTCTAGTGCATCTGTTGCATGGCAATCCCTACTCCTTGCATTAACATCAATTGATGGGCATCTCCATAGCTCATTGATTAGCCTCGTTGATGTGAGACTTTCTCCTTTTTTATCTTCTCCACACAATCCCCATCATCATATTCTATACCACCCATAGTGCTATGTCCATGGCTCGCACTCATGTATTGCGTGAAGGTTGAAAAAGTTTGAGATTATTTGAGTATGAAACAATTGCTTGGCTTGTCATCGGGGGTATAGAAGTTGGGAACATCTTTGTGTGACGAAAATGAAGCATAGCCTAACTATATGATTTTGTAGGGATGAACTTCCTTTGGCCATGCTATTTTGAGATGACATAATTGTTTGATTAGTATGCTTGAAGCATTATCATTTTTATGTCAATATGAACTTTTGTCTTGAACCTTTCGGATCTGAATATTCATACCATGATTAAGAAGACTTACATTGAAATTATGCCAAAGTATCACTCTGCATCAAAAATTCTCTTTTTATCATTTACCTACTCGAGGACGAGCAGGAATTAAGCTTGGGGATGCTTGATACGTCTCCAACGTATCTATAATTTTTGATTTCTCCATGCTACTTTATCTACTGTTTTGGACTATATTGGGCTTTATTTTCCACTTTTATATTATTTTTGGGACTAACCTATTAACCGGAGGCCCAACCCAGAATTGCTGTTTTTGCCTATTTCACTATTTCGAGGAAACAGAATATCAAACGGAGTCCAAACGGAATGAAACCTTCGGGAACGTGATCTTCTCACCGAACGTGATCCAGGAGACTTGGACCCTACTCCAAGAAGTTTCCGGGGAGGTCACGAGGGTGGAGGGCGCGCCCCCCCTGGGCACGCCCCCCTGCCTCGTGGGCCCCTCGAAGCTCCACCGACGTGCTCCTTCCTCCTATATATACCTACGTATCCCCATTAGACCAAAGGGGAGCCAAAAACCTAATTCCACCGCCGCAACTTCCTGTATCCACGAGATCCCATCTTGGGTCCTGTTCCGGAGCTCCACCGGAGAGGGCATCCATCACGGAGGGCTTCTACATCAACACCATAGCCCTTCCGATGAAGTGTGAGTAGTTTACTTCAGACCTTTGGGTCCATAGCTAGTAGCTAGATGGCTTCTTCTCTCTTTTTGGATCTCAATACAATGTTCTCCCCCTCTCTCGTGGAGATCTATTCGATGTAATCTTCTTTTTATGGTGTGTTTGTTGAGACCGATGAATTGTGGGTTTATGATCCAACTTATCTATGAATAATATTTGAATCTTCTCTAAATTCTTTTATGTATGATTGAGTTATCTTTGCAAGTCTCTTCGAATTATCCGTTTGGTTTGGCCAACTAGATTGGTAGTTCTTGCAATGGGAGAAGTGCTTAGCTTTGGGTTCAATCTTGCGTTGTCCTTACCCAGTGACAGAAAGAGTTGCAAGGCACGTAT
This sequence comes from Triticum urartu, assembly GCF_003073215.2. Lineage (NCBI taxonomy): Eukaryota > Viridiplantae > Streptophyta > Magnoliopsida > Poales > Poaceae > Triticum > Triticum urartu. The sequence goes on from NC_053027.1 coordinate 482,648,969, forward strand.
TGTATTGTTGCCATCGAGGATAACAAGATGGGGTATTTATCATATTGCATGAATTTATTCCTCTACATCATGTCATCTTGCTTAAGGCGTTACTCTGTTTTTAACTTAATACTCTAGATGCATGCTGGATAGCGGTCGATGAGTGGAGTAATAGTAGTAGATGCAGGCAGGAGTCGGTCTACTTGTCGCGGACGTGATTCCTATATACATGATCATACCTAGATAACCTCATACTATGCTCAATTCTATTAATTGCTCAACGGTAATTTGTTCACCCACCATAGAATATCTATGCTCTTGAGAGAAGCCACTAGTGAAACCTATGGCCCCCGGGTCTATTCTCATCATATCAATCTCCATTACTTTATTTTACTTGTTTTGCTTTTACTTTTCACTTTGCATCTTTATACCAAAAATACAAAAAATATTATCTCTATCAGATCTCACTCTCGTAAGTGACCATGAAGGGATTGACAACCCCTAAGCGTTGGTTGCGAGTTGCTACCGTTTTGTGCAGGTACGAGGGACTTGCGCGTGACCTCCTACTGGATTGATACCTTGGTTCTCAAAAACTGAGGGAAATACTTACGCTACTGTGCTGCATCACCCCCTCCTCTTCGGGGAAAACCAACGCTAGCTCGAGACGTAGCAACATGCACAGGGCGTTTCATTCGGAGTATAGCACCCACTTTCTCTGGGTTAGCACCGATTCCTCGTTCGGAAACGAGCAAACTGAGTAATTTTCCGCCTGGAACTCCAAACGTGCACTTTGATGGATTGAGCTGGATATCATACCTTCTGAGGCTGGCAAAGGTTTCAGCAAGGTCAGTCAGTAGGTCGGAACCTTTACGTGACTTGACCACAATGTCATCCATGTATGCTTCCACATTCCGACTAATCTAAGTGAGCAGGCACTTCTGAATCATCCGCATGAATGTGGCTCCAGCGTTCTTCAAACCGAATGGCATTGTGACATAACAGAAGCACCCAAACGGGGTGATAAAAGCTAGCTTTATCTCGTCGGGTCCGTACAGATGGATCTGGTGGTACCCGGAGTAGGCGTCCAAAAAGGATAAACGCTCGCACCCTGCAGTCGAGTCGACTATTTGGTCGATGCAAGGGAGAGGAAAGTGATCTTTCGGGCAGGCCCGATTGATATGCTTGAAATCAATGCACATGCGAAGTGAGTCGTCCTTCTTTGGGACCATGACAACATTGGCTAACCACTCAGAGTGGTAAATCTCTCGGATAAACTCAGCTGCCAAAAGCCGAGCCACCTCTTCACCGATTGCCTTTCTCTTCTGTACGGCGGACCGTCAAAGATGTTCTTTGACCGGTTTCACTTTTGGGTCGACTCGCAAACGATGCTCAGCCAGTCCCCTGGGAACACCCGGCATGTCAGAAGGCTTCCATGCAAAGATGTCCCAGTTCTCACGGAGGAACTGGATGAGCGCTTCTTCCTATTTGGAGTCGAGTTTGGTTGAAATGTGAGTCAGAGCAGCATTGGGATTTGTCGGGTGAATGTGAATCGACTTCGTTTCACCGGACGACTGGAATGCTGAATCTGTGGCTGGCTTCTTGGCTCGCAACAAATCACTCGGATCTGCATTTTTCTGGTATTCTTACAATTCTACCACGACCATGTGAGCATCAGCGATCTTTGAGCCCTTCTGGAAGCACTCTTCTGCCTTCTTCCCATTACCAGAGATAGTGATCACCCCTTTGGGACCAGGCATCTTCAATTTGAGGTACACGTAACATGGTCGAGCCATAAATCGTGCATAAGCTGGCCTGCCCAGAATTGCATGATAAGCACTCTGGAAATCCATAACTTCAAATGTCAACTTTTCTTTGCGGTAATTTTTGGAATCACCGAAAACCACGTCGAGCGCAGTCTGACCGAGGGATGCAGCCTTCTTGCCTGGAATGACCCCATGGAAACTCATATTGCTTTCACTGAGTCTGGACATCAGAATGCCCATTCCCTTCAACGTCTCTGCATACAGTATGTTCAGGCCACTGTCACCGTCCATCATGACCTTTGTCAGTCGAGTGCCTTCGACCACCGGGTCGACCACTAGTGCTTGCCTCCCGGGGGTGGCTATGTGTGCTGGATGATCAGACTGGTTGAATGTAATGGTGGTCTGTGACCACTTCAGGTAACTGGGTGTCACTGGAGCGACCATGTTCACTTCTCTATTGATGACTTTCAATGGACTTTTGCTCTCAACGTCAGCAAAAATCATCAGAGTGGAATTCACATGGGGATAACCATCATCATCCCCTTCCTCATCCTCAGCCTTGTCTGCTTCCTTCTCCTTTTCCTTGGGCTGTTTCTCTCGGAATTGCTGGATTAAGAGCCTACACTGCCGAGTGGTGTGCTTCAGGTAAATGAAATTACCCTCTTCATCTTTTTTGGTGTGGATGTGACACGGCAAATCCAACACGTCATTTCCATCTTGATCTTTTACTTTCTTGGGGTTCCATGGCCCCTTGGGCTTCCCCTTGAACTTTCCTTGAACCACAGCCAAGGCTTCACCAGGAGCAGCTGGCTCGGCCTTGCGCTTTTGTTTCCGACCGAAGTTTCCTCCTCTGGCTTCATGGGCGACTGCTTTGTGCTTGCCACTCCAGAGTCGTTCTTCTTCTTCACCATTGGCATACTTGGTGGCAATTTCCATCATCCGAGCCAGAGTCATATTTCCTGTCCGGCCGAATTTCATATTCAACTCCCGATACCTGACACCTTCCTTAAAGGCACAAATTGCCTGATGATCTGACACATCCTCTACCGTGTGGTGTAGGGTGATCCATCTCTGGATATAATCCCTCAAAGTTTCATTCGGTTTCTGAACACAACACTATAATTCTGTCAAACCTGCCGGCCGTTTGCATGTGCCCTCGAATGTTCTGACAAACACTCGGGCGAGATCTTCCCAAGTATAAATACTGCCAGGTGTCAACTGATTCAGCCATGCTCTAGCCGAGCCCTCCAACATCAGAGGAAGGTGTTTCATGGCCACTTCATCATTGCCGCCACCAATCTGGATAGCCACTCGGTAGTCTTCAAGCCAAGTGTCAGGCTTGGACTCACCAGTGAACTTACTGACTCCAGTCGCCAACTTGAAGTTGAGGGGAATCACTGCAGCTCTGATAGCTCTGCTGAAGCACTCTGGACCTGAGACATGCGCTCTGTTGCTGGTTTGTGGACCCCTGTCATGGCCTTCTCGGTGAGCTCTGTTACCGTCGACCAAACCTTGAACAAGAATAGATCTCGCATCAAAGCCTGGCTCCCTGGGGTCAACTGGAATACCTCGCACAACACTGTGAGGGCGTCTGTCTTCATGTTGCCGAGGCACGTAGGACCCACTCCTTAGGGGAGGAGCGGGCACTCGATGATGATCATCACGATCGACTCGGTGATCATACTGCTCACGGTTCCTGTACTGATCTCGTCGATCTTCACGTCCCTCATGCCTCGGGGGCGATCTTGGGCTATGGGCTGACTGAACTGTGTCCGCAACCACGTACCTGCTATGGATCCTATCCCGTGACTGGGATACAACCGTATTCTGTTCTCCCGTCGCCCAGAGCAAGGCCCAGATCTGCACCAGACCTCGGCTAGCTTCTGAGGGTTGGATCGACTCCGCTATCCGGGCAGCAGCTGCTAGATTCTGGATCGGGGTTCGGTATACCTGAGTCGGAGGAGGAAAAACTTGGCATCGACTGGATTCGGGAGCGCGCTGCCGAGCGCGATCGTCGAGTGCGCGCTGGAGGTTCTCCAGTCGAGTGCGCTCAGCCAAGTTGGCCAAGCGCGCCTGCTCCAAGGCCTAGGCCTCAGGGGTTTCTCCAACTATAGGAGTATGCAGTGCATCCATGTTCCGGCGGCGAAGTTCCTCCCTCTGCTGTGAAGAGAGGGGTTCGGGGCGGTACTCTTCATGAACGCGCGACGGATCGCCGTTCCCGTCGCCTTCGTGTTCACGGGTGAAGCCAGGAGGACTGCGTGGTCCATTGACCATCAGAACTTCAGCCGCTGGGTCGCTGCTGTCGCACTCGGATGCAGTCTCTACGGAGCCAGTCGACAGATTGAACAAGCCGTAGAGAGTTTCGTCGGGCTCAATCGCCACGACTTGAGGGGTGGCCGACCGGCGGGCCACCGCATGCCTCACCCACCGCTGAAGCCTCGACCGACCAGAGCGTTTCCTCCGGCGGGCCGCAGGGAGGGGGAAAGCTACTGGAGTCGACTGATACTGGGTCGACAACTGCCACAGGAGGACGCCGCGGACGCATGCGCGAAAGTGCGTCTCCCTGCGGGCGGGGAGTGCGTTGACGCGGAGTGGAGCCTCCTGAAGCCAAGCGGAGTCGTCAGCGACAAACATGAGCGCGCCGAGACGGATCTCGCGGCCCTTAGCCAAACCTCTGCCTGAAGCCATGATGAAGGGGATCGGAAAAATTGCAACTTCTCCAACAAGTCGCTAAGACACCTGCCCCACGGTGGGCGCCAACTATCGTGGTTCTAAGACTGACAGTAGAATAGGGGGTAGGAATGTAGAGGCAAGATCCTAGCTATGGAGGAGTTGTACACACGAGTTTTATGAGTTCAGTCCCTTCTCGGAAGAAGTAACAGCCCAACGTCTCGGAGCCCGGAGGCGGTCGACTGAATATATGCGTGTGAATTACAGAAAGTGTGAACCCCTGTCCCAGAGGAGGGGGGTGGCTTATATAGAGTGTGCCAGGACCCCAGCTCCCCTCCGTTACACAGGGTTCAATATTCATAAAGGAGGAGCGTTGCTGGTAACGTCCGAAGTAAAGTGCTATATATGTCCATAAAGCTATGGTTTAAACCCTGACCGTTGCGGAGTGAAGGGCTTCCCATCTTCTGGTGGTCGAGTGTCTTCAAGGTGGTCGAGTGAACACATCTTCATGGTCGAGTGGATGATGGTTTCTCTTTGACTGCTTCTGATTCTTTGTAGAGATGTCCTTGGGGAGGGTATGTTGGACAGATTCATGACCCTACCGTAGGTACATAGCTTCATCAGGCGCCACGCCACCAGGCTGCCTGCCTGCGTCGCCTGGCCACCGCGACGCCTCACGTCCTCTCCTCGGCGCCGCCTCGACCCCCTCATTTGTTCCCTTCTCCCCGAGCGGAGCTCGCCGACGAGCACCGCCGTGGCTACAACCACCACCTCGCCTCGCCGATGCTCTCAGAGGCTCCGCCGCAACCTCTTCTCCCTCCTCGCCAAGCTACATGAGCCAGGACGGCCCCAAGACGACGCCTATGGCCTTCTTCCCCAACCACGGCCGCCGGATGCCGCCGTCCGATTCGCCGTCTCCGCCGCCTCCCCGAGCACACTGAGCTGCTCTACGACCTCTCCGTGAGCCCCTGCTCCTGCTTCCCCTCTCCGTTTTCCCCCTCATGCGCCGTAGCCATCGCCTCGTCTGCAACCGAACGCGCCGCTGCCCGCGCTCGTCTCCAGTGATGCTCCGGTGACCATTTGGTCTCGGGCATGCGCCCATCGAACTCACCGCACCATGTAGACGGCGTAGATGCTAAACGCACATCGCCACGGCCACCGCAACCGCGTCCCCGCTCACGTCCGAACTCCGGCGACCGCAACCGAGCTCGCCGCCGTTGACTCCGGCCACCCCAGGCCCAGAGACCACCACCATCCGATGCGCTATCGCGCCAGCTCTCCGTAGGGCCAAAGGGCGCACCGAACGGTGCACCGTAGGCGAAACCCGAGCCCATCCAGTGTGCTTCCGCCGCGTTTTTGGTCGCCGCCGGCGTAACTCCGGTGACGCTGACGTGGCGCTGTCATTAGCCACTAATGACCCACCTAACTCACCCCCTCTCCCACTTACTATGGGCCCCACGCCTTAATTAACCCCGAGATTTATTCCCTGTTTAGTTTAGGTTAATATAGCCGGCCCCACATGTCATTTTGACCATGCCACGTCAACGTTGACCCGAACCCACTGGTCAGCCTCTGTCCCTTCCCTATTACACTGACGTGTGGCCCCCACACATCAGGTTTGACCCGAACCAGCCCTGTTGACTGGCTGACATCGTCATGACGTCAGGCTGACGCGGTAAATCCTTTCTGGAATTTTGAAACAAATCAGAAATGATTTATTATTTTCAGAAAATACCCAAAACTTCTAAAAATCATATTAAATCAACCGTAGCTCAGAATGAAATAAATTATATATGAAAAATGATCAGAAAAATCCAATCTATCCATCTGTACCATTTTCATGCATGTTAGAACAACTTTTGGCTACTGTTTAGGACAAATCAAATGAATGGCATTTAAATAACCATATGTGGAGTTTGAATTTGAACCTTGGGTTCAAACCAACTACACTTAATTGTGTTGCTAGTTGCATTAGGCCAAATCACATCATATTGCCATGTCATAGTCATGCATCATAATTGTTGCATTGCATTGATTGTGTTCTTCCTTGTTTGCCGGTGTTTGTCCCCTCTCGATAGACGTGGTTCCGGCGATGTGATCGATGACACTGATGAAGAACTATCCTATCTTCAGAAGTGCTAGGCAAGCAAACCCCCTTGTTCATTCCAATATAATCCCACTCTCTCGCTCCTGCTCTATTTTACTGCATTAGGACAACAACGTTTCAACTGTTACGTGCTGCGGTAGCTGAACCCCTTTCCTCTGCATGACCTGTCATTGCCACAGTAAATAGATGAAACCCACTAGCATGAGTAGGAGTTGTTTGAGCCCTGATGTGCCTACTCATTCATGCTTGTTTGTCATGCCTGCTACTGCTTAGAGTTGAGTCAGGTCTGATTCATCGGGGATGAATTGGAATGGTGTTGAACATGTCCTACTGTGTGTGAGCTAAGTGTGTGAACACGATTTGGTAAAGGTAGCGGTGAGAGGCCATGTAGGTGTACATGGTGGGTTATCTCATTGCAGTCGTTCTTAGGAACTGAGTTCTGTGTTTGTGATCCATGAACAGTTACTACCACACATTGGGTTCCTGTAACTTGACCCCTCTCGACTTATTAATCAACTCGATCTTTGTCCAGGAGTTGCAACTAGTTTCTGGTGTTTGTAGGTAGTGTTAGTAGTCTACCAAGTGGAACCCAGTACAGGTGCGCTTGGGACAGACTAGGCACAGTGGCCCGGTGTACCAAGTGGCACCCAGATGGTGGGCTTGGGAACCCTGTACACATCGTTTGGGGCCGTGAGCGACACCCCGGCCGGATCTCCTTGCAGATGGAACCCGAATAGGCGATAAACCTGGATGAGAGACTTGTGTGATTAGTGAGGTCATGGTTGACTCCCTCACCAGGCTTTCTCTTGAAGGTTGTCGAGATACACGACGTGTACATGGTGGTAAGTGGCGAGAGCGTGTGTGAAGAAGTACACCCCTGCAGGGTTATCATTATCTATTCGAATAGCCGGATTCCTCGGATATGGAAACTTGGACCCCTTGCATCGTTCATAGACAAGTGAAAGTGGATACTCTAAAATGCGCAAGATAAGCGTGAGTGCTATGGATGGCGTTCTCGTAGGGAGACGGGAGCGGATCCATAGTGGTGTATTGATATGGTGAATATGTGGACTCGTGTGTGCCACCTCAAAGAGTTATTTCCAGTAGTAGTTCAGGTTAGCCACTGAGTCAAACCTGGCTTGCTGCAGTTAAACTGCACCACCCCCTTTGTTGCTACCAATGCATATGTAGTTAGTTCTGATGTAAGTCTTGTTGGGTACATTTGTACTCACGTTTGCTTAATTTATGTTCTGGAGAGAGACTTCAGTCTCGCTAGTAGTTCCTCGTGGACTTCGACGTTTAGCTTGATACCTCAGCTACGATCTTGTGCCCTCGGTAGGATCTGGTAGATAGTCAGGCTTCTCAGCCTTTTTCATTTGTAGAAGTCTGTACTCAGACATGTTAAGCTTCCGCATGTGCTTTGACTTGTATGCTCTGAATGTTGGGTCATGAGACCCATGTTTGTATTATCTCGCTCTTTGGAGCCTAATGAATAAATACTTGAGTTGTAGAGTTATGTTGTGATGCCATGTTGTATTTACCCATATCGAGCATATTGTGTGTATGATTGGAATGCTTGGTATGTGTGGGATCCAACAACCTAGTTGTTCATCCTTGGTGGCCTCTCTTATGGGGAAATGTAGTCTTGTGCTTCCATGAGCCATAGTAGTCCGCTACAGCCCGGTTCACCGAAGTCCTGCTAGCCCAGCACTACTGCTCCGGAACACTTAGACTGGTCGGCATGTGATTCACTTCGTTCCTGTGTCTGTCCCTTCGGGGAAATGTCACGCGGTGACATCCGGAGTCCTGCTAGCCTGCTACAGCCTGGGTGCCCGGAGTCCTGTTAGCCCAGTTGCTACAGCCCGGATTCACACGCTGCTGACCGACATGCTCGATGTTGATTCATGTATGCCTGTCCCCGTAAGTTAGTGCCACTTTGGGTTCACGACTAGTCATGTCGGCCCGGGTTCTCTATCATATGGATGCTAGCGACACTATCATATACGTGAGCCAAAAGGCGCAAACGGTACCGGGCCATGGTAAGGCGACACCTGTGGGGATACCGTGCGTGAGGCCGCAAAGTGATATGAGGTGTTAAAGGCTAGATCGATGTGACTCAGAATCGGGGTCCTAACAGGTAGACTGATGAGTCGTACCTGTTTGTGTACGTGCCCATCCTTCCTGATAGGTGGGACCTATGCATGCAAACAGATAAAAAATGTCCTGGATACAGAACATGGATAACACTGTATATTTAGTGTAGAATCTTTTTAGTACTTTGAATTTTGGCCACTACTTCTGTTGTTTAGTAACTTTTCTGAATTTTGGCCACTACTATAGTAAGTTCAAGTGAGTAACTGATAAGTCTCCAACGTATCTATAATTTTTGATTGCTCCATGCTATGTTATCTACTGTTTTGGGCAATATTGGGCTTTATTATCCACTTTCATATTATTTTTGGGACTAACCTATTAACCAGAGCCCCAGCCCAGATTTGCTGTTTTTTTGCCTATTTCAGTGTTTTGAAGAAAAGGAATATCAAACGGAGTCGAAACGGAACGAAATCAACTGGAGAAGTTATTTTTGGAAGGAAAGCTACCGGATGGACTTGGACCCCACGTTAGGAGAGAAGGGAGGTGCCCATGAGGGTGGGGGCGCGCCCCCTGCCACGTGGGGCCCTCGAAGCTCCACCGACGTACTTCGTGCACCCATATATACCTATGTATCCTAAAACTTCCAGAACAGAGATTAGATCGGGAGTTCCGCCGCCAGAAGCCTCCGTAGCCACCAAAAGCCAATCTAGACCCGTTTCGGCACCCTGCCGGAGGGGGAATCTCTCTCCGGTGGCCATCTTCATCATCCCGGTGCTCTCCATGATGAGGAGGGAGTAGTTCTCCCTCGGGGCTGAGGGTATGTACCAGTAGCTATGTGTTTGATCTCTCTCTCTCTCTCTCGTATTCTTGAGGTGATACGATCTTGATGTATCGCGAGCTTTGCTATTATAGTTGGATCTTATGTTTCTTCTCCCCCTCTACTCTCTTGTAATGGATTGAGTTTCCCCTTTGAAGTAATCTTATCGGATTGAGTCTTTAAAGATTTGAGAACACTTGATGTATGTCTTGTCGTGCATATCTGTCGTGACAATGGGATACCACGTGATTCACTTGATGTATGTTTTGGTGATCAACTTGCGGGTTCCGCCCATGAACCTATGCATAGGGGTTGACACACGTTTTCATCGTGATTCTCCGGTAGAAACTTTGGGGCACACTTTGAGGTTCTATGTGTTGGTTGAATAGATGAATCTGAGATTGTGTGATGCATATCGTGTAATCATGCCCACGGATACTTGAGGTGACATTGGAGTATCTAGGTGACATTAGGGTTTTGATTGATTTGTGTCTTAAGGTGTTATTCTAGTACGAACTCTAGGGCTGTTTGTGACACTTATAGGAATAGCCCAACGGATTGATTGGAAAGAATAACTTTGAGGTGGTTTCGTACCCTACCATAATCTCTTTGTTTGTTCTCCGCTATTAGTGACTTTGGAGTGACTCTTTGTTGCATGTTGAGGGATAGTTATGTGATCCAATTATGTTATTATTGTTGAGAGGACTTGCACTAGTGAAAGTATGAACCCCAGGCCTTGTTTCAATGCATTGCAATACCGTTTACGCTCAATTTTACCATTAGTTACCTTGCTGTTTTTATAATTTCAGATTACAAATACCTTTAGCTACCATCCATATTGCACTTGTATCACCATCTCTTCGCCGAACTAGTGCACCTATACAATTTACCATTGTATTGGGTGTGTTGGGGACACAAGAGACTCTTTGTTATTTGGTTGCAGGGTAGCTTGAGAGAGACCATCTTCATCCTACACCTCCTACGGATTGATAATCCTTAGGTCATCCACTTGAGGGAAATTTGCTACTGTCCTACAAACCTCTGCACTTGGAGGCCCAACAACGTCTACAAGAAGAAGGTTGTGTAGTAGACATCAAGTTCTTTTCTGGCACCGTTGCCGGTGAGGTTAGCACTTGAAGGTATATCTTTAGATCTTGCAATTGAGTCTTTTAGTTTCTTGTTTTATCACTAGTTTAGTTTATAAAAGAAAACTATAAAAAATGGAATTGAGTTTGTCTCATATGCTTCACCTTTTTAATATCTTTCGTGAGTATGATGGAAAAGATAATTGTGCTCAAGTGCTAGAAGAAGAAATCTATAAAATGTTTGGCACTAAATATTTAAATTATGAGCATGATTGCAATGTTGTTATTATGAATTCCTTGAATATCCATGATGCTAATGATATGCAAAGCCACAAGCTTGGGGAAGCTATGTTTGATGAAGATGATATTTTTTTATCCCCCAAGCTGTGATGAGCAAATTTACTATGATGAAAGCATGCCTCCTATCTATGATGATTATTGTGGTGACACATATGCTTTAAAGAATAATGATATCCATGAAACTTGTCATCTTGATCTTAATTTTCAATCACATGATAGTTATTTTGTTGAGTTTTCTCCCACTATTATTCATGAGAAGAAATTTGCTTATGTGGAGAGTACTAAGTTTTCTATGCTTGTAGATCATGAAAAGAATGCTTTAGGTGCTGGTTATATTGTATAATTCATTCATGATACTACTGAAAATTATTATGAAGTAGGAACATATGCTTGTAGGAATTGCAATAATATCAAGTTTCCTCTCTATGTGTTGAAAATCTTGAAGCTATGCTTGTTTTACCTTCCTATGCAAGATGACTCTTGTTCCCACAAGTTGTTTGCTCACAAAATCCCTATGCATAGGAAGTGGGTTAGACTTAATTGCTAGTCATATTCTTCATTATGCTCTCTTTATGTTACAATTCCTATCCTTTATGTGAGCATCATTGAAATCATCATGCCTAGCTAGGGGCGTTAAATGATAGCGCTTGTTGGGAGGCAACCCAATTTTATTTTTGTTCCTTGCTTTTTGTTCCTGTTTAGTAATAAATAATTCATCTAGACTCTGTTTAGATGTGGTTTTATGATTTTAATTAGTGTTTGTGCCAAGTAGAACCTTTGGGAAGACTTGGGGAAAGTCTTGTTGATCATGCTGTAAAAGACAGAAACTTTAGCGCTCACGAGAATTGCTGCCATTTTTATTTGGAGAGTGCTATTTAGTTAATTCTTTTTGCAGATGATTAATAGATAAATTACTCAGGTCCGTCAATTTATTTGAGAATTTTATGAGTTCCATAAGTATACGTTTGATCCAGATTACTACAGACTGTTCTGTTTTTGACAGATTCTGTTTTTCCTGTGTTGTTTACTTATTTTGATGAATCTATGGCTAGTAAAAGAGTTTATAAACCATAGAGAAGTTGAAATATAGTAGTATTAACACCAATATAATAAAGAATGAGTTCATTACAGTACCTTGAAGTGGTGATTTGTTTTCTTATACTAACGGAGCTTACGAGTTTTCTGTTAAGTTTTGTGTTGTGAAGTTTTCAAGTTTTGGGTAAGGATTCGATGGACTATGGAATAAGGAGTGGCAAGAGCCTAAGATTTTGAGGATGCCCAAGGCACCCCAAGGTAATATTCAAGGACAACCAAGAGCCTAAGCTTGGGGATGCCCCGGAAGGCATCCCCTCTTTCGTCTTCGTTCATCGGTAACTTTACTTGGAGCTATATTTTTATTCACCACATGATATGTGTTTTGCTTGGAGCGTCAATTTTTTTTGTTAAGATTTGCTTTCTGTTATTTATAAAAACGTTTTGCATCTTTATTTCAATAAAAGTAGCATTGATAGTCTTTACTACGCCTATTTTAGAAGTCCACATGTTGCTGTTTGAAAACAGAAAGTTTACCGCTGTTGCAATAATTCCCTAGAAAAGTCAGAATGTGATAAATTGTTGAAACCTTTTGCATATTAAGCTCTGATAAATTTACTACAGTGGGAATTTTCTTTCATAATTGTTAGAGCTAGGGAAGTATGGATGTTGCTGCATTCTTTACAGACTGTCCTGTTTAGGCAGATTGCTGTTATGTTTGCATTGTTTGCATATGTTTGCTTCTTTAATGATTCTATTTGAGGATAGGACTATTAAATATGAAGATGCATTTAGTATGCAATGTTGAATAATAATTTTAGTGATTTTCTATAGTAGAGTATGATAAGGTTTTGGCAATGGTTTATACTAACTTATCTCATGAGTCCTTGTTGAGTTTTGTGTGGATGAAGCTTTTGAGATTTAGGGAGACCGTGATATGAGAGGAATTATGGAGACACAAAAGCTCAAGATTGGGGATGCCCAAGGCATCCCAAGATAATATTTCAATAAGTCTCAAGCGTCTAATCTTGGGGATGCCCCGGTTGGCATCCCACCTTTCTTCTTCAACAACTATCGGTTAGTTTCGGTTGATCCTAAGTTTTTACTTCTTCACATGATGTTTGCCATTCTTAGAATGTCATTTTATTTTTCTTTGCTTTATGTTTGAATAAAATACAAAGATCTGAAATTCTTAAATGTTAGAGAGTCTTCACATAGTTGCATAATTATTCAACTACTCATTGATCTTCACTTATATCTTTCGGAGTAGTTTGTCATTTGCTCTAGTGCTTCACTTATATATTTTAGAGCATGGTGGTAGTTTTATTTTGAAGAAATAGATGAACTCTCATGCTTAACTTAGATTATTTTGAGAGTCTTAATAGCATTGTAATTTGCTTACAATCCTAATATGCTAGGTATTCAAGAATAATAAAACTTTCTTATGATTGTGTTGAATACTAAGAGAAGTTTGATGCTTGATGATTGTTTTGAGATATGGGGGTAACAATATCAAAGTCGTGCTAGTTGAGTAGTTGTGAAATTGATAAATGCTTGTGTTGAAGTTTGCAAGTCCCGTAGCTTGCACGTATGGTAAACGTTATGTAACAAATTTGAAACATGAGGTGTTATTTGATTGTCCTCCTTATGAGTGGCGGTCGGGGACGAGCGATGGTCTTTTCCTACCAATCTATCCTCCTAGGAGCATGCGCGTAGTGCCGGGGTTTTTGATGACTTGTAGATTTTTCCAATAAGTATGTGAGTTCTTTATGACTAATGTTGAGTCCATGGATTATACGCACTCTCACCCTTCCATCCTTGCTAGCCTCTTCGGTGCCGTGCATTGCCCTTTCTCACATTGAGAGTTGGCACAAACTTCGCTGGTGCATCCAAACCCCGTGATATGATACACTCTGTCACACATAAACCTCCTTATATCTTCCTCAAAACAGCCACCATGCCTACCTATTATGGCATTTCCATAGCCATTCTGAGATATATTACCATGCAACTTTCCACCATTCCGTTTATTACAACACGCATCATCATTGTCATATTGCTTTGCATGATCATGTAGTTGACATCGTATTTGTGGCAAAGCCACTGCCCATAATTTTTCATACATGTCACACTTGATTCATCGCAATCCCAGTACACCGCCGGAGGCATTCATATAGAGTCATCTTTGTTCTAGTATCGAGTTGTAATCATTGAGTTGTAAATAAATAGAAGTGTGATGATCATCATTTTCTAGAGCATTGTCCCAAGTGAGGAATAAAAAAAGAGAAAGGCCATAAAAAAGAGAAGGCCAAAAAAAGATAAAGGCCATAAAAAAGAGAAGGCCCAAAAAAATGAGAGAAAAAGAGAGAAGGGACAATGTTACTATCCATTTACCACACTTGTGCTTCAAAGTAGCACCATGATCTTCATAGTAGAGAGTCTCTCATGTTATCACTTTCATATACTAGTGGGAATTTTTCGTTATAGAACTTGGCTTGTATATTCCAACAATGGGCCTCCTCAAGTGCCCTAGGTCTTTGTGAGCAAGCAAGTTGGATGCACACCCACTAGTTTCTTTTGTTGAGCTTTCATACATTTATAGCTCTAGTGCATCCGTTGCATGGCAATCCCTACTCCTTGCATTAACATCAATCAGTGGGCATCTCCATAGCCCATTGATTAGCCTCGTTGATGTGAGACTTTCTCCCTTTTTGTCTTCTCCACATAACCCCCCTCATTATATTCTACTCCACCTATAGTGCTATGTCCATGGCTCGCGCTCATATATTGCGTGAAAGTTTATAGGTTTGAGATTACTAAAGTATGAAACAATTGCTTGGCTTGTCATCGGGGTTGTGCATGATGAGAGCATTCTTGTGTGACGAAAATGAAACATGACTAAACCATATGATTTTGTAGGGATGAACTTTCTTTGGCCATGTTATTTTGAGAAGACATAATTGCTTAGTTAGTATGCTTGAAGTATTATCATTTTTATGTCAATATGAACTTTTGTCTTGAATCTTTTGGATCTGAATATTCATACCACAATTAAGAAGAATTACATTGAAATTATGCCAAGTAGCACTCCGCATCAAAAATTCTGTTTTTATCATTTACCTACTCGAGGATGAGCAGGAACTAAGCTTGGGGATGCTTGATACGTCTCCAACGTATCTATAATTTTTGATTGCTCCATCCTATGTTATCTACTGTTTTGGGCAATATTGGGCTTTATTATCCACTTTTATATTATTTTTGGGACTAACCTATTAACCGGAGGCCCAGCCCAGATTTGCTGTTTTTTTGCCTATTTCAGTGTTTCGAAGAAAAGGAATATCAAAGGGAGTCGAAACAGAGCGAAATCAACTGGAGAAGTTATTTTTGGAAGAAAGCTACCGGATGGACTTGGACCCCACGTCAGGAGAGAAGGGAGGTGCCCATGAGGGTGGGGGCGCGCCCACCCCCTAGGGCGCGCCCCCAGCCTCGTGGGGCCCCCGAAGCTCCATCGACGTACTTCCTGCACCCATATATACCTACGTATCCTAAAACTTCCAGAACAGAGATTAGATCGGGAGTTCCGCCGCCAGAAGCCTCCGTAGCCACCGAAAGCCAATCTAGACCCATTCCGGCACCCTGCCGGAGGGGGAATCTCTCTCCGGTGGCCATCTTCATCATCCCGGTGCTCTCCATGACGAGGAGGGAGTCGTTCTCCCTCGGGGCTGAGGGTATGTACCAGTAGCTATGTGTTTGATCTCTCTCTCTTTCTCACTCTCTCTCGTGTTCTTGAGGTGATACGATCTTGATGTATCGCGAGCTTTGCTATTATAGTTGGATCTTATGTTTTTTCTCCAGTTCTCCCCCTCTACTCTCTTGTAATGGATTGAGTTTCCCCTTTGAAGTAATCTTATCGGATCGAGTCTTTAAAGATTTGAGAACACTTGATGTATGTCTTGTCGTGCGTATCTGTCGTGACAATGGGATACCACGTGATTCACTTGATGTATGTTTTGGTGATCAACTTGCGGGTTCCGCCCATGAACCTATGCATAGGGGTTGACACACGTTTTCGTCGCGATTCTCCGGTAGAAACTTTGGGGCACTCTTTGAGGTTCTATGTGTTGGTTGAATAGATGAATCTGAGATTGTGTGATGCATATCGTATAATCATGCCCACGGATACTTGAGGTGACATTGGAGTATCTAGGTGACATTAGGGTTTTGATTGATTTGTGTCTTAAGGTGTTATTCTAGTACGAACTCTAGGGTTGTTTGTGACACTTATAGGAATAGCCCAACAGATTGATTGGAAAGAATAACTTTGAGGTGGTTTCGTACCCTACCATAATCTCTTTGTTTGTTCTCTGCTATTAGTGACTTTGGAGTGACTCTTTGTTGCATGTTGAGGGATAGTTATGTGATCCAATTATGTTATTATTGTTGAGAGGACTTGCACTAGTGAAAGTATGAACCCCAGACCTTGTTTCATCGCATTGCAATACCGTTTACGCTCACTTTTACCATTAGTTACCTTGCTGTTTTTGTAATTTCAGATTACAAATACCTTTATCTACCATCCATATTGCACTTGTATCACCATCTCTTCGCCTAACTAGTGCACCTATACAATTTACCATTGTATTGGGTGTGTTGGGGACACAAGAGACTCTTTGTTATTTGGTTACAGGGTTGCTTGAGAGAGACCATCTTCATCCTACGCCTCCTACAGATTGATAAACCTTAGGTCATCCACTTGAGGGAAATTTGCTAATGTCCTACAAACCTCTGCACTTGGAGGCCCAAAAACGTCTACAAGAAGAAGGTTATGTAGTAGACATCAGTAACTATAGTAACTTCAAGTGAGTAACTCCATTTCTGATTTTTTTTACATAAAACTAACCATGATATTTGTTCCTCTGTTCTGGTCATAATTATAATCTGATTGCTGAACCCTTAATCATTCTCATAATGTTTACATGATGCACAATTATACTGCCATCAAAACTACTCCATACACACACTGTCGAAACTGACAAGATGGTGGTGGAGGTGGGAATAAATGTTCAGTATTGGTGCATTTTCTGTGCTTACAAAATTCAGATTGAATTTCACTACCAAAAGAAAAGAAGTGGAGATTAAATGTTGCTTTCCACTTACTTCACCTGTGTGTAACTCTTTTGGTGCATTTTCTACAGAACCTATGTGTAGCTGCAGCATACAGGCCGGTTCATCAACTGCTCGAAGAAGAAAAGAAGGTGGCATTTCCTTTCCTTTAGCATACAGGCCAGTTCACTTAATGTCTTCTGGTGCTATATTTCTGAGAACATCCAAGTTTTTACTTATCACTTTGCTAGCATTCACAACTCTATTGAAGCGTGCATGTCTCTGTGAATCTTGCTGTCTACTACAAGTAGATGGTGTGTAGCCCGGCAAAGGATATTAGTACTTGGTGCATTCTAAGTTTAAAACCACTCTAGATTTACAAGTGTTTACTGAAGATGACAAGTGTTTATTCAGTTCTAAATTTGAAGTAACTAGTATACGAACAATATTCAACTTTTTCTGTATATGAAGAAGAATAAACCTAGCTAATTCAAATAATTCCAATTTTAGGGACATGTTTTTATCAACTCTTAGTTAAGGGGTTGTGGCAGTTTTCAGTTTTGTGCTACTTGAATTGATTCTATAGGAATATTAGGGAAGAGTCATGGCTATGCTTAGCTCTCTGTAAAATGAATGACTAAAATTGGAAAATTGGAAACTTTAGGTATGTTTGCAATTGGACAAATGGTGTATAAATCCAAATAAAGCAAATAAATTCAAATGATTCAAATAAATCCAAATAAACATGGTTGACCTTCATTTTGCATAAACCTGGTTGAGTATTACAGAGTAATTGACAACAGATTGACCTGGTTGGAATTCATACAGCAACAATAACAGTTAACTGAACTTCTTTTGCGTGCATTTATCACTCCAGAACACTTTCAGTAACAAGTGAGCAGCCTCTGCATTTTCTCAGTGAACTTTTGAGTGCATTATCACTTGTTGGAGTATGCTACAACTTCTGCAAATCACAAACTCCTTTAGTTTACATCTCAGTTTTAGCAAACACTATAGTTTCAATAAAGGAGTCATAACTGAATTACAGGCACTGTAGTTTCTCTACAGTATTGGAACACTGAACATTTTCAGTTAACTGTAGCAAGAAAAACTTCCAAAAACTAGCAGATCTCCAATAATGCCAAGAGTATTACTCAATGAATTTGATGGCATCAAACTAATTTTTCACTATAATCTGTTCATCATTTAGCAGCAGTGTACAACCTTTGTCCTGGATTATTTTTCTAGCTTTGTATCCCCTGACCGCCTGTACTGAGAACAGCAAATTCAGACTCACATCAACAAATTGAACAGCAGCAGTAGCAGAGGCAGGCGGGGCAGACTCACCAGCACAGGCGGGAGTGGTAGCAGAGGCGAGGCAGGGGAAAAGGCAAAAGCAGCATCAGAGGTGCACGACACCGGCGTCGTCCACCACTAGCAGCATGAGAGGCAGGAGTGGCAGGAATTTTCCACGGCGCCGGCGGCCAAAGCGGACGAAACCAGAGGCGTAGGTGGGCGGCGAAGGTGGGTGAACGTGGGCGGCGACCTTCAACGGGGCCGGCGGCATAGATCGAGGAGGGCGCCGGCGCAGGTCACCTTCATGGCGGGCGGTGCAGGTGGTAAGCCGCGGCACAGGTGCAAGCGGGCGGCGGCGCTGTTGTTGATCGCGGACTGGGCCACGGTTCTGGTGTTGGTCGCGGCACAGATCCAGGCGGGGCTGCAAGGCGCGGGCGACAGGGAAGGAGGAAGGAAGGAGATGGACTTCTTTGTGACGTGTTTAAAACTCTGTGGGTTTTTTGGCAAAAAAACAAATACACTGCCCTGTGGACAACTTTTCCCGGACGGAGGGAGTACTAGTTAAATCCGAGCTATGGGTGTGAAGCACTGATATGCCAGTACATTTGATTGTGACCTGTTCTAATTTTGTACCTGAACTTTTTTTAGAAAGGGCTGTACGTCAACTTAATGTGTTAGCAGAACTTATTGTGTTGTCTGCCTGTTTTCTTCGCACAACATTCAAGATATTTCCCCGTCATTGATAAAGACAATGAACCGTTATGTACGACTTCGTTGGTTTCAACATAGCCCTTCCCGTAGCGATCCACTGCTTCCATCCTGATTGTGCCGTCTGCGTGAAATTTTTGTATGCAAGTTCAGTGTGCTATGATGTTCTATATGATTGTGTCAACTATACAAGTTTTTACTGACCATCAGCAATGCATATGGCTGAAAGATGTATTTACGAGCATCGACTGATGGGTCTCTCTCTATCTCTCTCTCTCTCTCACACACACACACACACACATGCACACACACGCGCGCAGACACACAAGTGGGACCCGTTGAATTATTTATTTGCTCGTGCCAGCTTTTAATTAGGTTCCGCTGTAATCTAACTTTTTTCTTAAGTTATTAATTGAGCTCAGTGACTTCAAAAAGTTGTACAGAAGCCTTGTTTGGGCCTTTCTGGCGTCGCTGAATGTGGGCTGAGTAACCATGTTAGGTTGTACTGTACTACACAGGCCTTTTTTTCAACATCAGCAATGCAACTGGGTCGACAGTTGTACACAATATCCGGGTCAACTTGTTATTCTCCGCCCCGCTGGGCTGCAAACTTTCCTGGGAGGTATGCATTAGGCTTAACAAGAAAATGGACTTTAAGAAATAATAAATGGGATGTAATTATAATAACTGGACAGTTACTATGCACCAAACACGTAATTAGTTTGAAAAATATATTATTTTTGGAATTTGAAAATTTTAATTTCATTACTTGTTGCGCGCGCAATATTTCGTTGGATTTTAACGTATACAACTTTATTTTGAAATTATATTTGACCTGACTAGAAATTTCAGATAAAAATATTTCGGATCCCATCAAAATGTGGGAATTTTTTTGAATTCTATTTTGAGCGGTTGTTTGAAATTATTAATCGTTGTCCTAGCTAGAAGTTGGGCTGTACTTTTAACAAACTATAAATGGGCTGTAGTAAATTCCATTAGAATTAAAAAATGGGTTGTACATTCTTACAAATCACAAATGGGCTATATGTTCTCTGCCAAATCCGAGCTGTGGGCCTACTAAGTTGACGCGTACCAAGGGCTTTGTCAACTTAGTCAATATAAACGATTCTAGCTGCAGTGATCATACGATGTCCATCCAACAGCCGTAGTGCTTCTTCGACCTCTGGTCTTCTTGCTCCAGCCGCCCAAAGCAGCGCCGGTCGTGTCGCGTGCTCCTGCCTCCCATGGCCGGGTGTGATGCCGCGGAGGCCTCACCGCCCCGTACTACTCCCACTGCTGGCCAGGCCAACCCTCTACTCACCCACACTCCATGTTATTCTGCGGCGACGGCAGCCTCACACCGCAGTCGAACCAGTGAACCCTCTTACTCCTCTCCGTGCGGGCTTCCACTGCTGCATCTTCCCCGGCTCCGCATCATCCCCTTCCTAGGGCTCGCCGTCGTCCAGACCACCGCCCTGGTGCTCTCGGCGCGGCGTGGTCAACGTGGTCAACGACCGACTTCCATCGGAAGAGTACTGTACGTGGAGAGGCTGACAGCTGGGTCCAAGCGGCCGCAAGGAAGTGCCTCCTTATTACGCGCAAAATAATTATTCCACCACCTGACAGCAGGGACCCACCGGACGGGCCACCTTATTTCACGAAAAAAACGTTTCCCCTGACTGCTGGGACCCACCGGACGGGCCAGTGTATTTCACGAAAAAAACGTTCCCCCGCTGTCAGCTCAGACCCACCGGAAGTGCCTCCTTATTAAGCACAAAAAAATGAATACTCCCCCTGCTAGCTGGGATCCACCATGGTGGGAGGCTGACTTGTGGGCCTACTAAGTTGACTGGGACGGGGGCCTTTGTCAACTTTAGTCAATATGAACGATTCTAGCTCCAGTGACCATACGATGTCCATCCAACGATCGTAGTGCTTCTTCAACCTCTGGTCTTCTTGCTCCAGCCGCCCAAAGCAGCACCGGTCGTGCCGCATGCTCCTGCCTCCCGTGGCCGGCTGTGCTGCCGCGGAGGCCTCACCGCCCCTACTATTCCCACCGCTGGCCAGGCCCTGCGGCGACGGCAGCCTCACACTGCAGCCGAACCAGTGAACCCTCGTACTCCTCTCCGCACAGGCTTCCACTGCCGCGTCTTCCCCGGCTCCCTGTCGTCCCCTTCCTAGGCCTCGCCGTCGTCCACCGCCCTGGTGCTCTCGGCGCGGCGTGGACAATGTGGTCAAGGAACGACTTCCATCGGACATGGACTGTACCTGGAGAGGCTGACAGCTGGGTCCACGGCCGCAGCAAGGAAGTGCCTCCTTATTACGTGGAAAATAATGATTCCTCCACCTGACAGCTGGGACCCACTGGACGGGCCATTGTATTTCGCGAAAAAAACGTTTCCCCCTGACTGTTGGGACCCACCAGCTACATCTTCGCACACAAGGAAGTGCGTCCGGGCAAAAAAACGATTCCGCCCCCTGACTGCTAGGACCCACCAGCTACATCTTCGCAGGCAAGGAAGTGCGTGACAGTCGGGACCTACCTGGTCGAAGCGTACGTAGCGTTGTCATTCTGGTCGTGAACGTGTACGTACATATATACTGGTGGATGTTGAGGTGCGCACGTGTCGTAGTAGAGGCGCGTATGTGTCGTAGTAGAGGCGCGCACGTAGCATGTACACGTACGTACAGCGGCCAGGGTGCAAGAAAGAAAATACGGCCACGTATGTGTACATACGGGCAGGGTCTCAAACGCCTACTCGCGCATACGTACGACCAGGGCTTGTGTACATGGCTGGGTCGGAACGGAGAAACATCGTCGTCGTCGTGTTCATGGGGAGGCAACAGAATGCGTCATGTTCATGGGGAAGCAACGGCATGCGTCGTGTTCATCAGGAGGCAACGGAACGCGTGGGAGTCAACCGGCTGGGTCGGAATGGAATGCGTGGTCATGTTCATCAGGAGGGCTTGGACGGAACAGGCGATGGAAACAAGGCCTGGCGTACCGCACAACGGAGGAAACGGACCTCCTACGTTCGGAACAGGGTCCTGTTGATCGGGAGGGGTCTGGCGTACCGCAAAATGGAGGAAACAGACCTCCTACGGTCGAAACGGGGGTCATGTTGATCGGGAGAGGTGTGGCGTACCGCAAAACGGACGAAACGGACTTATGTTGGAGCGCTACGGTCGAAACGGGGGTCCTGTTCATCGGGAGGGGTGTGGCGTACCGCAAAACGGGACTCCACGGGATACTGTTCATCTCCACCGTCGACCTCCTCCAGCCTCCACGGGCTACCGTCGACCTCCTCCATCCTCCACGGGCTCCTGTTCATCCAGCTTCCACCGCGCGCTACTCCATCGGCTACTGTTCAACCACCCCTCCACGGGCACCCCTCCAACGTCTACTGTTCATCCAGCCCTCCACACCACGGGGTCCTGTTCAACCACCCCTCCACGGGCACCCCTCCACCATCTACTGTTCATCCAGCCCTCCACCACACCATGGGGTCCTGTTCATCCAGAAGCAACGCCACCGCTCACTGTTCATCCAAACCCCCTGCAACGCTCACTGTTCATCCCAGAGGCAGCATCGATCGGCTTCAGTTAGCAGCAGTAGCGAAGGAATCGCTCGATCGGGTTCAGTTAACAGCCATCGATCGATCGCTCGGGTTCAGTAACACGTAGCCTGCAGTGCAATCGCTCGAGTTCAGTTAGAGCCCAACGCCTCGCTCGGGTTCAGTTAGATCCAACACCTCACACACACGCGCGTATGTGTACGAGAGAAACGCGCATCGCTCGGCCCTCGACCTCCCACCGTAACCAGGAACTCCTCGAAATTTTCCTCCCCCTCACTTCTACCACGGTTTTTTCCGTCATGGATGGCCCAAAGAATGTCATGCAGCTGCGTCTCCAGCCCGCCCAGGACGAAAAGCCCATTTTCTGTCATGATTTTTTGTCATAGAAGTAGGAGCCCACCACATCTATGATGATACCGGGTTTTGTCACAATTATCATCATAGAAGTGTCATATGTATGACATAATTTTTTTCGTTCGGCCCAAAATGTCATGGATGTGTCTTTTTTGTAGTGGAAGGATTCATCATGTTTTACGATACGGAGCCGCCGCCAAGCCCTAATCTCTCTTGGGAGAGATGATCTGGAGTCCTCTCGGGGTTCCGGAGAGGGGAATCCGTCACCATCGTCGTCATCAACCTTCCTCCATCACAAATTTCACGATGCTCACCGCCGTGCGTGAGTAATTCCATCATAGGCTTGCTGGACGGTGATGGGTTGGATGAGATTTATCATGTAATCGAGTTAGTTTTGTTAGGGCTTGATCCCTAGTATCCACTATATTCTGAGATTGATGTTGCTATGACTTTGCTATGCTTAATGCTTGTCACTAGGGCCCGAGTGCCATGATTTCAAATCTGAACCTATTATGTTTTCATGAATATATGTGAGTTCTTAATCCTATCTTGCAAGTCTATAGTCACCTATTATGTGTTATGATCCGTTAATCCCGAAGTGACAATAATCAGGATACTTACCGGTGATGACCGTAGTTTGAGGAGTTCATGTATTCACTATGTGTTAATTCTTTGGTCCGGTACTCTATTAAAAGGAGGCCTTAATATCCCTTAGTTTCCAATAGGACCCCGCTGCCACGGGAGGGTAGGACAAAAGATGTCATGCAAGTTCTTTTCCATAAGCACGTATGACTATATTCGGAATACATGCCTACATTACATTGATGAACTGGAGCTAGTTCTGTATCACCCTATGTTATAACTGTTGCATGATTGATCACATCCGACATAATTATCCATCATTGATCCATTGCCTACGAGCTTTTCATATATTGTTCTTCGCTTATTTACTTTTCCGTTGCTACTGTTACAATCACTATAAAACCAAAACTGCTACCGTTACTTTTGCCACCGTTACCACTACTATCATATTACTTTGCTACTAAATGCTTTGCTGCAGATATTAATTTTCCAGGTGTGGTTGAATTGACAACTCATCTGCTAATACTTGAGAATATTCTTTGTCTCCCCTTGTGTCGAATCAATAAATTTGGGTTGAATACCCTACCCTCGAAAACTATTGCGATCCCCTATACTTGTGGGTTATCAAGACTATTTTCTGGCGCCGTTGCCGGGGGGCATAGCTCTATTCTTTGAGTCACTTGGGATTTATATTTGCTGGTCACTATGAAGAACTTGAAAGATCAAAGAACCAAGATTTTTCCCTCAACTACGAGGGGAGGTAAGGAACTGCCATCTAGCTCTGCACTTGATTCACCTTCTGTTTTGAGTAAACTTGCGACACCTACTCCAGCTATTCATTCTGATATGTCTCATGTTATTGATGATGCCACTTCTTCTTTGCATGATACTTATGATGAAACTACTTCTATGCTTGATAATACTGTGCCACTAGGTGAATTTCTTGATAAACAACTAGCTAGGGCTAGAGAGAATGAAATTATTGAAACTGATAATAGTAATGAAAGTGATGATGAAGATTCTCCCCCTAGATATGAATTGCCTGTTGTGCCTGAGGGTTATGTTATGGATGAAGAAACTGCTAGAGACTTCTTAGCTTGTAATGATAGATCTGATCTTAAGAAATTATTAGCTAAGCTTAAAGAAAAGTCTTTGAACGCTAAAATGAAATATGACCCTGCTTTTGCTACTTCACCTATCTTTATTACTGATAAGGATTATGATTTCTCTATCGATCCTGAGTTAATTACTTTGGTTAAATCTGATCCTTTTATGGCTATGAATCTGAAAATGTTGTGGCACATCTTACTAAATTAAATGATATAGCCACCCTATTCACTAATGATGAGAAAACTCGCTATTATTATATCCTTAAGTTATTTCTGTTCTCATTAAAGGGTGACGCTAAAACATGGTTTAATTATCTTGATCCTAGTTGTGTGCGTAGTCCCCATGATATGATTTATTACTTCTCTGCTAAATATTTCCCCGCTCATAAGAAACAATCTGCTTTAAGGGAAATATATAATTTTGTGCAAATTGAAGAAGAGAGTCTCCCACAAGCTTGGGGGAGGCTTCTCCGATTACTTAATGCTTTGCCTAATCATCCTCTCAAGAAAAATGAAATACTTGATATCTTTTATAATGGACTAACCGATGCTTCCACAGACTACCTGGATAGTTGTGCTGGTTGTGTTTTCAGGGAAATAACTGTTGATCAAGCTGAATTGCTATTGAATAATATGTTGACTAATGAAAATAATTGGACACTTCCTGAACCAACTCCTAAGCCAACTCCAAAGAAAAGGGGTATTCTATTTCTCAGACCTGAAGATATGCAAGAGGCAAAAAATCTTTGAAAGAAAAAGGTATTAAAGCTGAAGATGTTAAGAATTTACCACCTATTGAAGAAATACATGGTCTTGATAACCCGACACAGGTAGTAAAGGTAAATTCTCTCTATAGATTTGATGAAGGTGATATTCCTCGTAATAAGTCTGCTAGCCAATGCGTGTATGAGTTAGTTGATTTTATTATTAAATAAGAAAACTTCAATGCTTATGTTGGTAGACAATTGAAACACAATGCTGATATGCTTGAACACTTGAGTGATTATATGTTAAAGGTGAACTTAAACTTATTGGTAAACATGCTTCTATGGTTACCACTCAAGTAGAACAGGTGCTTAAAGCTCAGAATGATTTGCTCAATGAATTAAATAATAAGAAGAATGATAATGTTGTTAGAGTTGTGACTAGAGGAGGTAAAATGACTCAGGAACCTTTGTATCTTGAGGGCCACCCAAATAGAATTGAGCAAGATTCTCAGAGAGCTAATGTTGATACACCTAGTCCTTCTAAGAGGAAGAAAAATAAAAATGATAGGACTTTGCATGCTTCTAGTGAACCTGTTGTTGACACACCTGAGAATCCCAATGATATTTCTATTTCTGATGCTGAAACACAATCTGGTAATGAACATGAACCTAGTGATAACGTTAATGATGATGTTCATGTTGATGCCCAACCTAGCAATAACAATGATGTAGAGATTGAACCTGCTTTTGATCTTGATAACCCACAATCAAAGAATCAACATTATGATAAGAGAGACTTCGTTGCTAGGAAACACGGTAAAGAAAGAGAACCATGGGTTCAGAAACCCATGCCTTTTCCTCCTAAACCATCCAAGAAAAAGGATGATGAGGATTTTGAGTGCTTTGCTGAAATGATTAGACCTATCTTTTTGCGTATGCGTTTGACTGATATGCTTAAAATGAACCCTTATGCTAAATACATGAAAGATATTGTTACAAATAAAAGAAAGATACCGGAGGCTGAAATTCCACCATGCTTGCTAATTACACTTTTAAGGGTGGAATACCAAAGAAACTAGGAGATCCCGGAGTACCAACTATACCATGCTCTATTAAAAGAAACAATGTTAAAACTGCTTTATGTGATCTTGGAGCCGGTGTTAGTGTTATGCTTCTCTCTTTATATCGTAGACTTGATTTGAATAAGTTGACACCTACTGAAATATCTTTGCAAATGGCTGATAAATCAACTGTTATACCTGTCGGTATTTGTGAGGATGTGCCTATCGTGGTTGCAAACTTTACTATTTTAACGGACTTTGTTATTCTTGATATTCCCGAGGATGATAGTATGTCGATTATCCTTGGTAGACCCTTTTTGAATACTGCAGTGGCTGTTATTGATTGCAACAAAGGCAATGTCACTTTTCATGTTAATGGTAATCAGCATACGGTACACTTTCCGAGGAAACAACCTCAAGTCCATAGTATCAATTCTATTGGAAAATTTTCAACGATTATTATTGGAGATTTTGAATTTCCTCTTCCTACTGTCAAGAAGAAATATGATATTCTTATTGTCAGGGACATGTATATCCCCGTTGAGGTAACCTAGTGTTATTCGAAATTTCTCCGGTTTCATGCGATTCGGAATGAGTTTGTTAACAAGACTTGATCAACCTTGTTAGTGGATTCCTTTTGATGAACATGAGAGGGATGAAGTTAGAAAACACAACTCTCTGTACCCTCTTTTTACTTTCTGTTATTTATATTAAATAAAGCAAAAATAGTATTTTCTGTCTGTTTTCTGAATTATCCATGCAATAAAAAATACCCTGAAAATAAAAGTTCTGCAAATGCCATGAAAATTTAATATGATTTTTTCTAGAATATTTGAGAATATCTGGCACTAAGAACACACTAGGGGGACCCACCACGTGCCCACGAGGGTGGAGGGCACGCCCCCTGCCTCGTGGGTCCCCTCCACTTTTTCCAACACCCGCACACTCCCTCTTCCTCCAGAAAAAATCACTAGCCAGCTCAAACCCGAGTTCTAGCTCATCTTGCTGCCATTTTCGATATCCTTGCTCAAAGCTTCATTCACAAAACTGCTTTGGGGGATTGTTCTTCGGTATGTGACTCCTCCAATGGTCCAATTAGTTTTTGTTCTAGTGCTTTATTCATTGCAAATTTTTGCTGCTTAGGTGACCCTGTTCTTGAGCTTGCATGTCAAATTTATATGGTTCTAAGTAGTTCTAATGCACGATATTGCCTCTAGGCACTTGTGGGAGTAGTTGCTATCAATCTTGTTGAGTTTGGTTCACTTTTATTTTAAGTTACTAAAAATTTCAGAAATTTTTCAGAGGAAGAAATATGTTTAGGAAAATGTACCAAGGTGGTTCCTCAAGGAAGCAAGGACCAAGGCCCGCAACACGCGAGCCGGACAATGAACTACCAAGGGAGGCTCAAGTGCGGCCTTGTGAATGGCCGTCAGAGGATTTCATGGTTTGGGCAGGCATCAAGGAGGAATTTGAAGCATATGTGCGTAACGTTGATTTTGAGAGCTTCGAGTCATATAAGTGTTGTCAGTTGATAACCCACAAGTATAGGGGATCGCAATAGTTTTCGAGGGTAGAGTATTCAACCCAAATTTATTGATTCGACATAAGGGGAGCCAAAGAATATTCTCAAGTATTAGCAGCTGAGTTGTCAATTCAACCACACCTGGAAACTTAATATCTGCAGCAAGGTATTTAGTAGCAAAGTAATATGATAGTAGTGGTAACGGTGGTAAAAGGTAACGGTAGCAAAAGTAATATTTTTGGTGTTTTATAGTGATTGTAACAGTAGCAGCGGAAAAGTAAATAAGCGAAGACCAATATATGGAAAGCTCGTAGGCAATGGATCGATGATGGAGAATTATGCCGTATGCGATCGATCATGTAACAGTCATAACCTAGGGTGACACAGAACTAGCTCCAGTTCATCAATGTAATGTAGGCATGTATTCCGAATATAGTCATATGTGCTTATGGAAAAGAACTTGCATGACATCTTTTGTCCTACCCTCCCATGGCAGCGGGGTCCTATTGGAAACTAAGGGATATTAAGGCCTCCTTTTAATAGAGTACCAGACCAAAGCATTAACACATAGTGAATACATGAACTCCTCAAACTACGGTCATCACCGGTAATTATCCTGATTATTGTCACTTCAGGGTTAACGGATCATAACACATAATAGGTGACTATAGACTTGCAAGATAGGATCAAGAACTCTCATATATTGATGAAAACATAATAGGTTCAGATCTGAAATCATGGCACTCGGACCCTAGTGACAAGCATTAAGCATAGCAAAGTCATAGCAACATCAATCTCAGAATATAGTGGATACTAGGGATCAAACCCTAACAAAACTAACTCGATTACAAGATAAATCTCATCCAACCCATCACCGTCCAGCAAGCCTACGATGGAATTACTCACGCACGGCGGTGAGCATAATGAAATTGGTGATGGAGGAAGGTTGATGATGACGATGGCGACGGATTCCCCTCTCCGGAGCCCCGAGCGGACTCCAGATCAGCCCTCCCGAGAGAGTTTAGGGCTTGGCGGCAGCTCCGTATCGTAAAATGCGATGGATCCTTCTCTCTGATTGTTTCTCTCCCCGAAAGTGAATATATGGAGTCAAGGTGGACATCAGTGGAGCGTCAGGGGGCCCACGAGGCAGGGGGCGAGCCCGGGGGGTAGGGCGTGCCCCCACCCTCGTGGACAGGGTGTGGCCCCCCTGGCGTGGATCTTTCTTCCAGTATTTTTTATATATTCCAAAAATAATCTCCATTGATTTTCAGGTCATTCCAAGAACTTTTATTTCTACACAAAAATAACACCATGGCAATTCTGCTGAGAACAGCGTCAATCCGGGTTAGTTCCATTCGAATCATGCAAGTCAGAGTCCAAAACAAGGGCGAAAGTGTTTGGAAAAGTAGATACGACGGAGACGTGTCAACTCCCCCAAGCTTAAACCTTTGGTTGTCCTCAAGCAATTCAGTTGAGAAACTGAAAGTGATAAACAAAAACCTTTACAAACTCTATTTGCTCTTGTTGTTGTAAATATGTAAAGCTAGCATTCAAGTTTTCAACAAATATTATGAACTAACCATATTCACAATAACACTTAGGTCTCATGTTTACTCATATCAATGGCATAATCGACTAGCGAGCAATAATAATAAATCTCGGATGACAACACTTTCTCAAAATAATCATAATATGATATAACAAGGTGGTATCTCGCTAGCCCTTTCTGAGACCGCAAAACATAAATGCAAAGCACCTTTAAAGATCAAGGACTGACTAGACATTGTAATTCATGGTAAAAGAGATCCAGTCAAGTCATACTCAATGTAAACTAACAGTAATTGATGCAAATGACAGCGGTGCTCTCCAACTGGTGCTTTTTAATAAGAGGATGATGACTCAACATAAAAGTAAATAGATAGGCCCTTCACAGAGGGATGCAGGGATTTGTAGAGGTGCCAGAGCTCGGTTTTGAAATAGATATGGATAATATTTTGAGCGGTATACTTTGATTGTCGACATAACAGCCGAGAGATCTCGATATCTTCCATGCTACACACATTATAGGCGGTTCCCAAACAGAATGGTAAAGTTTATACTCCCCCTCCACCAACAAGCATCAATCCATGGCTTGCTCGAAACAATGAGTGCCTCCAACTAACAAGAGTCCCAGGGGAGTTTTGTTTGCAGTTATTTTGATTTGATTTGCATAAAGCATGGGACTAGGCATCCCGGTGACCAGTCATTTTCTCGTGAGTGAGGAGCGGAGTCCACTCCTCTTGACAATAACCCGCCTAGTATGGAAGATACAAACAGCCCTAGTTGATACATGAGCTATTCGAGCATACGAAACAGGATGTTTATTTGAAGGTTTAGAGTTTGGCACATACAAATTTACTTGGAATGGCAGGTAGATACCGTATATAGGTAGGTATGGTGGACTCATATGGAACAACTTTGGGGTTTATGGAATTGGATGCACAAGCAGTATTCCCGCTTAGTACAAGTGAAGGCTAGAAAAAGACTGGGAAGCGATCAACTAGAGAGCGACAATAGTCATGAACATGCATTAAAATTAATCAACACCGAGTGCAAGCATGAGTAGGATATAATGCACCATCAACATAAATATCGTAGAGGCTATGTTGACTTTGTTTCAACTACATGCGTGAACATGTGCCAAGTCAAGCCACTCGAATCATTCAAAAGAGGATACCACCCTATCATACCACATCACAACCATTTTAATAGCATGTCGGCACGCAAGGTAAACCATTATAAGCTCCTAGCCAATTTAGCATGGCATAAGCAACTATAATCTCTAATTGTCATTGCAAACATGTTTCTTTCATAATAGGCTGAATCATGAATGATGAACTAATCATATTTACAAAAACAAGAGAGGTCGAGTTCATACCAGCTTTTCTCATCTCAATAAGTTCATCATATAATCATCATTATTGCCTTTCACTTGCACGACCGAATAGTGTGGATAATAATAATAGTGCACGTGCATTGGACTAAGCTGGAATCTGCAAGCATTCAATTCAAGAGAGAATACAAGGTAATATGGGATCTTTGTTAGATCAACAATAATGCATAAGAGAGCCACTCAACATTTTCATCATGGTCTTCTCCTCTCGACTCCCAAAGGAAAGAAAAGAAACAAAACTATTTACACGGGAAGGCTCCCAACAAGCAAAAGAAGAATGAGAAATCTTTTTGGGTTTTCTTTTAATTATTACTACTACAGGATGAAAATTAAACTAGCTAAAATCTACAACTATTTTTTTGGTTTTTCTTAAGGTTTATCAAACACACAAAAAGAAAGCATAAAACGGAAATAAAGTAGCATGGATATTACAATGAAAAAGTATGAGCACCGACAACTAGCATGAGTGTGTGAACATGAATGTAATGTCGGTGAGAGATACGTACTCCCCCAAGCTTAGGATTTTGGCCCAAGTTGGTCTATGGCCACGGCAGGCCTGGCGGATATCCAAAGTAATAGTTGGGGTCGTACTGAGAAGAATCCCCTTGGTGCCACTGGTTGGCGATCTCTTCCGGATTCCACTGATAAACAAACTGCCGGTGAGGATCAAACTGTGGTTCCGGCTCTGGCTCTGTAGCTGGTGTGGGGTTTCCGTAGGCGTGAATGGCCTCCGGCGGAACAAGGTACTTGCTTGCAGATAAATCAAACAAGGAAGGAGTAGGCAAAGTAATAGTATCAGGGTGATTTTTATCAAATATCAGCTTGTACTTAAGCATCTTTTCCTTATTCTTAACGATAAAATCATGTGCTACCATACTCTTATAGTCTAGAAAAATAGGAGGCAGCAACTTATCTTCCTTCTCATAATGCCTAATAGGTATGTTAAAGTGTGCAGCGAGGCGCGAGGCAAAGATACATCCCAAGATGGGCCCTTAGTACGGTTAAGATTTAACCGCTTTGCAACAATGGCGCCCATACTAAATGTGTCATCACGGAACAAGGCATGGCATAAAATAACAATATTGGGGGCACTAAGGTTGCCATAGTTTCCTTGACCAATTAGGCATCTACTAGCAAATATGGCAAAGTAACGTAAAACAGGAAAATGTATGCTAGTGATTCTTGCATCGGAAACTTTCCTCGTTTCCCCTACAACAATTGTATCAATAAACCCTTCCACATCATCACGATGCGGTTCCTCTGCACTGCCCTCAAAAGGGATCAAACAAATCCGACAAAAGTCACGAAGTGACATCTCCTTATGCTCATCATATAAATAAAATTCCACCGAAGGTGGTGAGCTCCTAGCATGGAAATGAAAGTTTTGCACAAAGATATTGGTGAGTAAGAGATACTATTCGCGTTGGTCGTGGAGAAAGGCAGTGAGGCCAGCATTCTCAGCCAACTCATAGAAATCATCATAAATCCCGGCTGCTCTCAAGAAATCATCACAAGGCCATTCACACGGCCGAACCTCCGCGGTGCGAGGGACATTATATTTGGGCCTCTTATCCTCCTCACTTTGCTTATCCTTCGAGCTTCGGATCGATGAACCCCTCAAAATCTCTTCATCTTTTTCTGAAAATATCTGAAATTTTTAGTAACTTCAAAATAAAAGTGAACCAAAGTCAACAATATTGATAGCAACTACTCCTACAAACGCCTAGAGGCAATATCATGCATCAAAACTACTTTTGACCACATAAATTTGACATGCAAGCTCAAGAACAGGGTCACCTAAGCAGCAAAAATATGCAATGAATAAAGCACTAGAACAAAAACTAATTGGACCATTGGAGGAGTCACATACCAAAGAACAATCCCCCAAAGCAGTTTTGTGAATGGAGCTTTGAGCAAGGAGATCGAAAATGGCAGCAAGATGAGCTTGGACTCGGGTTTGAGCTGGCTAGTGATGTTTGTGGGAGGAAGAAGGAGTGTGTGGTAGCTGGAATAAGTGCAGGGGAGCCACCATGGGCCCACGAGGCAGGGGGCGCGCGCCCTGGACCCTCGTGGCCAGGTGCTTACTCCCCCTGCTGTGTTCTCAGTGCCAGATATTCTCAAATATTCTAGAAAAAATCATATTTAATTTTTAGGGTATTTGGAGAACTTTTATTTTCAGGGTATTTTTTATTGTATGGATAATTCAGAAAACAGACAGAATATACTATTTTTGCTTTATTGAATATAAATATCAGAAAGTAAAAAGAGGGTACAGAGAGTTGTGTTCTCTAAATTCATCCATCTCATGCTCATCAAAAGGAATCCACTAACAAGGTTGATCAAGTCTTGTTAACAAACTCATTTCGAATTGCATGAAACCGGAGAATTTTCGAATAACACTAGGTTACCTCAACGGGGATATGCATGTCCCCAACAATAAGAATATCATATTTCTTCTTGATAGTAGGAAGAGGAAATTCAAAACCTCCAATGGTAATTGTTGAAATTTTTTCAATAGAATTGATACTGTGGACTTGAGGTTGTTTCCTCGGAAAGTGTACCGTATGCTCATTACTATTAACATGAAAAGTGACATTGCCTTTGGTGCAATCAGTAACAGCCCCTGCAGTATTCAAAAAGGGTCTTCCAAGAATAATAGACATACTATCGTCCTCGGGAATATCAAGAATAACAAAGTTCGTTAAAATAGTAACGTTTGCAACCACAACAGACACATCCTCACAAATACCGACAGGTATAGCAGTTGATTTATCAGCCATTTGCAAAGATATTTCAGTAGGTGTCAACTTATTCAAATCAAGTCTATGATATAAAGAGAGAGGCATAACACTAACACCGGCTCCAAGATCACATAAAGCAGTTTTAACATAGTTTGTTTTAATGGAGAATGATATAGTTGGTACTCATGGATCTCCTAGTTTCTTAGGTATTCCACCCTTAAAAGTATAATTAGCAAGCATGGTGAAAATTTCAGCTTCCGGTATCTTTCTTTTATTAGTAACAATATCTTTCATGTACTTAGCATAAGGATTCATTTTAAGCATATCAGTCAAACGCATACGCAAGAAGATAGGTCTAATCATTTCAGCAAAGCGCTCAAAATCCTCATCATCCTTTTTCTTGCATGGTTTAGGAAGAAAAGGCATGGGTTTCTGAACCCATGGTTCTCTTTCTTTACCGTGCTTCCTAGCAACAAAGTCTCTCTTATCATAACGTTGATTCTTTGATTGTGGGTTATCAAGATCAACAGCAGGTTCAATCTCTACTTCATTGTCATTTCTAGGTTGAGCATCAATATGAACATCATTATTAACATTATCACTAGGTTCATGCTCATTACCAGATTGTGTTTCAACATCAGAAATAGATATATCATTGGGATTCTCGGGCGTGTCAATAACAGGTTCACTAGAAGCATGAAATTCCTATCATTTTCTTTTTGTTCCTTTTAGAAGGACTAGGTGCATCAATATTATTTCTCTGAGAATCTTGCTCAATTCTCTTAGGGTGGCCCTCAGGATACAAAGGCTCCTGAGTCATTTTACCACCTCTAGTCATAACTCTAACAACATTATCATTCTTATTATTTAATTCATTGAGCAAATCATTCTGAGATTTAAGTACTTGTTCTACTTGAGTGTTAACCATAGAAGCATGTTTACTAATAAGTTTAAGTTCACCTTCAACATTAGCCATATAATCACTCAAGTGTTCAATCATATAAGCATTATGTTTCAATTGTCTACCAACATAAGCATTAAAATCTTCATGCTTAACCATAAAGTTATCAAGTTCATCCAAACATTGGCTAGCAAACTTAGTAGGAGGGATTTCAGCTTTATCATATCTATAGAGAGAATTAACCTTTACTACCTGTGTCGGGTTATCAATACCATGTATTTCTTCAACAGGAGATTAATTAAGACCATGTATTTCTTCAATAGGAGGCAAATTCTTAACATCTTCAGCTTTAATACCTTTTTCTTTCATAGATTTCTTTGCCTCTTGCATATCTTCAGGACTGAGAAATAGAATACCCCTTTTCTTCGGAGTTGGCCGGAATTGGATCAGGAAGTGTCCAATTATTTTCATTAGTCAACATATTATTCAATAGAGTTTCAGCTTCATCAACAGTTCTTTCCCTGAAAACACAACCAACACAACTATCCAGGTGGTCTCTAGAAGCATCGGTTAGTCCATTATAAAAGATATCAAGTATCTCAATTTTCTTGAGAGGATGATCAGGAAAAGCATTAAGTAATTGGAGAATCCTCCCCAAGCTTGTGGGAGACTCACTTCTTCAATTTGCACAAAATTATATATTTCCCTTAAAGCAGCTTGTTTCTTATGAGCGGGGAAATATTCAGTAGAGAAGTAATAAATCATATCCTGGGGACTACGCACGTAACCAGGATCAAGATAATTAAACCATATCTTAGCATCGCCCTTTAATGAGAACGGAAATAATTTAAGAATGTAATAGTAGCGAGTTTTCTCATCATTAGTGAACAGGGTAGCTATATCATTTAATTTAGTAAGATGTGCCACAACAGTTTCAGATTCATAACCATAGAAAGGATCAAATTCAACTAAAGTAATTATCTCAGGATCAACAGAGAAATCATAATCCTTATCAGTAACAAACATAGGTGAAGTAGCATAAGCAGGATCATATTTCATTCTAGCATTCAAAGACTTTTATTTAAGCTTAATTAATAATTTCTTAAGATCACTTCTATCACTACAGGCAAGAAAGTCTCTAGCAGTTTATTCATCCATAACATAACCCTCAGGAACAACAGGTAATTCATATCTAGGGGGAGAATCTTCATCATCACTTTCATCAATATTATCAGTTTCAATAATTTCATTCTCTCTAGCCCTAGCAAGTTGTTCATCAAGAAATTCACCAAGTGGCACAGTAGTATCAAACATAGAAGTAGTTTCATCATAAGTATCATGCATAGCAGAAGTGGCATCATCAATAACATGCGACATATCAGAATTAATAGCAGAAGCAGGTTTAGGTGTCGCAAGCTTACTCAAAGCAGAAGGTGAATCAAGTGCAGAGCTAGATGGCAGTTCCTTACCTCCCCTCGTAGTTGAGGGAAAAATCTTGGCTCTTTGATCTTTCAAGTTCTTCATAATGATAAGCATATACAAATCCCAAGTGACTCAAAGAATAGAGATATGCTCCCCGGCAATGGCGCCAGAAAATAGTCTTGATAACCCACAAGTATAGGGGATCGCAACAGTTTTCGAGGGTAGAGTATTCAACCCAAATTTATTGATTCGACACAAGGGGAGCCAAAGAATATTATGAAGTATTAGCAGCTGAGTTGTCAATTCAACCACACCTGGAAACTTAATATCTGCAGCAAGATATTTAGTAGCAAAGTAATATGATAGTAGTGGTAACGGTGGTAAAAGGTAATGGTAGCAAAAGTAATATTTTTGGTGTTTTATAGTGATTGTAACAGTAGCAGCGGAAAAGTAAATAAGCGAAGAACAATATATGTAAGCTCGTAGGCAATGGATCGGTGATGGAGAATTATGCCGTATGCGATCAATCATGTAACAGTCATAACCTAGGGTGACACAGAACTAGTTCCAGTTCATCAATGTAATGTAGGCATGTATTCCGAATATAGTCATACATGCTTATGGAAAATAACTTGCATGACATCTTTTGTCCTACCCTCCCGTGGCAGCGGGGTCCTAATGGAAACTAAGGGATATTAAGGCATCCTTTTAATAGAGTACCGGACCAAAGCATTAACACATAGTGAATACATGAACTCCTCAAACTATGGTCATCACCGGTAAGTATCCCAATTATTTTCACTTCGGGGTTAACGGATCATGACACATAATAGGTGACTATAGACTTGCAAGATAGGATCAAGAACTCTCTTAATTGATGAAAATATAATAGGTTCAGATCTGAAATCATGGCACTCGGGCCCTAGTGACAAGCATTAAGCATAGCAAAGTCATAGCAACATCAATCTCGGAACATAGTGGATAGTAGGGATCAGACCCTAACAAAACTAACTCGATTACATGATAAATATCATCCAACCTATCACTGTCCAGCAAGCCTACGATGGAATTACACACGCACGGCGGTGAGCATCATGAAATTGGTGATGGAGGAAGGTTGATGATGACGATGGCGATGGATTCCCCTCTCCGGAGCCCCGAACAGACTCCAGATCAGCCCTCCCGAGAGAGTTTAGGGCTTGGCGGCGGCTCCGTATCGTAAAACGCGATGAATCCTTCTCTCTGATTTTTTCTCCCCGAAAGTGAATATATGGAGTCAAGGTGGACGTCGGTGGAGCGTCAGGGGGCCCACGAGGCAGGGGGCATGCCCAGGGTGTTTGGGCGCGCCCCCACCCTCATGGACAGGGTGTGGGCCCCCTAACATGGATCTTTCTTCTAGTATTTTTATATATTCCAAAAAAATCTCCGTTGATTTTCAGGTCATTCCGAGAACTTTTATTTCTGCACAAAAATAACACCATGGCAATTCTGATGAAAACAGAGTCAGCCCGGGTTAGTTCCATTCAAATCATGCAAGTTAGAGTCCAAAACAAGGGCAAAAGTGTTTGGAAAAGTAGATACGACGGAGATGTATCATCAGTATCTCTATTTAACTGATTCATTTGTGAGAAGGTTTAAATTTACGTCATCATGCAATTCTCAAACTATCCTGTTTGATCTTTATGATAAATCTCATACCATGTGTAACACCCACGATGTGGCTATATCTCCCATGTGTCGGAGCACAACTTAGAGGCATAACCGCATTGTAGGCAATGTCGCAAGAGGGGTAATCTTTACACATCCCATGTACTGAATAAGAGAAGAGGTACATAGTTGGCTTACAATTGCCAATCCACACAATACATAAATATAGCATTACAATCATCCAGATACAATCAAGGTCCGACTACGGAACCAAAATAAAGACAACCCCATATGCATAATGTCCTCGATCGCCCCAACAGGGCTCCACTATTGATCGTCTGGAAAGGAAACGTAGTATCGTCCTGAGTCCTCATCGAACTCCCAATTGAGCTCAGTCGTATCTCCTGGAACGGTATCATCGGCACCTGCATCTGGTTTTGGAAGTAATCTGTGAGTCACGGGGACTCAGCAATCTCACACCCTCGTGATCAAGACTATTTAAGCTTATAGGTAGGGAAAAGGTATGAGGTGGAGCTGCAGCAAGCACTAGCATATATGGTGGCTAACATACGCAAATGAGAGCGAGAAGAGAAGGCAAAGCACGTTCGGGAATCTATGATCAAGAAGTGATCCTAGAAATCCTTACGTTCACGCATAACCCGAGATCGTGTTCTCTTCCCGGACTCCGCCGAAAAGAGACCATCACGGCTACACACACTGTTGATCCATTTTAATTAAGTTAAGTTTCAGGTTTTCTACAACCGGACATTAACAAATTCCCATCTGCCCATAACCACGGGCACGGCTTTCGAAAGATAAAATCCCTGCAGGGGTGTCCCAACTTAGCCCATCACAAGCTCTCACGGTCAACGAAGGATATTCCTTCTCCCAGGACGGCCCGATCAGACTCGGAATCCCGGTTACAAGACATCTCGACAAAGGTAAAACTAAACCAGCAAAGCCACCTGAATGTGCCGACAAATCCCGATAGGAGCTGCACATATCTCGTTCTCAGGGCACACCGGATTGTCCAAGGTTCCGGTAGGCTAGCCCAGAGTTGCCCCTGGTGGCCACCGACAGCTGACAGGTTGGACCAACACTCAGAGGAGCACTGGCCCGGGGGTTTAAAATAAAGATGACCCTTGAGTCCACGGAACCCAAGGGAAAAGAGGCTAGATGGAAAATGGTAAAACCAATGTTGGGCCTTGCTGGAGGAGTTTTATTCAAGGCGAACTGGCAAGGGGTTCCCATTATAACCCAACCGCGTAAGGAACGCAAAATCAAGGAACATAACACCGGTATGACGGAAACTAGGGCGGCAAGAGTGGAACAAAACACCAGGCATAAGGCCGAGCCTTCCACCCTTTACCAAGTATATATGTGCATTAAAGTAAACAAGATATAATAGTGATATCCCAACAATAAACATGTTCCAACAAGGAACAAACTCCAATCTTCACCTGCAACTAGCAACGCTATAAGAGGGGCTGAGCAAAGCGGTAACATAGCCAAACAACGGTTTGCTAGGACAAGGTGGGTTAGAGGTTTGACATGGCAATATGGGAGGCATGGTAAGCATGTGGTAGGTATCGAGGCATAAGCATAGCAATAGAGCGAGCAACTAGCAAGCAAAGATAGAAGTGATTTCGAGGGTATGGTCATCTTGCCTCTCCGAGTTGACGTAAGCTTGATCCTCGTAAGCGTACTCAACTGGTTACTCGATCACGTACTCGTCTCCCATCTCTACCCAAAGCAAGAACACAAGCAAAGGGATCCACGATCAACCACGGTGCAATGCGCAAGCAACATGATGCAAAACACGGCATGATATGCGGGACATGATATGCAATGCATATGCGTGCTCCGGAAGGAAAAGATTGAACCAGGCCTCAACTTGGAAAACCAAGAGTGCCGCTGGAAAGATGAGTTGATTTCGGTCGAAATCAATATAAAGATCACCGGAATCGGATGAATGGTTTGCAAATGGCAAGCAAAACAATAATGGCACCAATCTGCGATTAACAGCACGATGCCATCTAAATGCATCAAGAACAACAAGCTACTGCACTCTAACATAGCAACAAAGCACATGGCAGTGATCCACTCAAGATGCTTGACAAAAGATAAGCACTAAGCTATGGCTAATTCACTCAAAAGCAGGCTCAAACAAGCATGGCAAAAGTGCAAAAGATATCAGGATCACAGACTTAGTGAAAATAACATGTCAGGATTTAACATCAAGAAGCAATGTTTAGAGAAAGATAACAACATGTTACAGGAACATATCATGGAAAAGCAAGGCATGGCATGAAACTACTCAAAGCATATAACAAGAGTCCCTTACTGACCATAAGCCAAAAGGGATCAGAAAATACAATGGCAACCATGTGAACATAGCAAGTTTCGTTAATAGATTCAGACTTAGCAAAAAACTGGACATGGTAAAAACCGAGTTACGTAGGCATGTTTGCGACCTCGATACACTCACCACAAGCCATAGCATGACAAACTAAGCATAAACCCATCAAGAAGACATGATCAATAAGCTAACCATGGCGAGAACACTCTCATAGCATGCATGGAACAACTACAACAACCTTGGCAACATTGATTAACATGTAAACAATCTGCCAGGAACATTTTATAGCAAAAGTAGAGCAAGATTGAGTCATGCTAGGGTACTCCATAATTGCAAACAAAGACATGAATGGATAGAACGTAACAATATATAAAAATCATCCTTACTGAACATGCTCAAAAGAGGCATGGATCACTCTGTAGCAACAAGAATACATGGCATAAAAATATCATCAGGAAAATGACTTAGAAGAATTCTAAGTCCATGTAATCAGCAACATCATGAGAGCTACTTTGCATGCTTGTGCTAGGCACCACATTGATCACAAAAATACATGGCATACACCCCTGTAAAGATGGCATGGCATAGCCCAAAACACATGTAGGGCTCAAGTTCATAGGAGGCACACATTAAACATGGCAAAAATGACAAATGTCCATAATCTGTTAAAAATCAGAACCTAACATTACATAGCACTCTTGCAACAGCATTTAGGGCATCAAGATGTACTCAAATGAACATGGTGCAATGGAATGAAATGAAGTGCACATCGAGACGAACAATTTGATATGCTGCACGCCCAAAACGGAGCTACAGATGCAAAGATATGACATGATGAAGTTAGCTAAAAATATCAGGAACCGGGGACTTAGGAAAAACGAGGTCAACCCCTAAATTTCAGATCTAGATCTGGCGACTCGGGCATGGTTGACGAGGTTCGACGGGGTTAGTGCCGGAGTTGAGGAAGAGGCCGGCCAGGGCTCGCCGGAGTGCTGCCGGAGATGGGGAAACCGGCCGGAGTGGAGCGAAACGGCGAGGCGAGGCGGAGCGGCGGCCAGGCGGCACTGGTGCGGTAGGGCGGCGGCGCGGCAATGCGGTGGCGACGGCCGGGCGGCGCTGGTGCGGCGGAGGCGGGCAACCGGGCGGCGGCGCGGCGAGGGAGGCGGCGCGGGGCGCGGTCGCGGGTGGCGGGGAGGCGCGCGGGCCAGGCGGGCCAGCCCTGGGCTCGGTGGGCCGGCGGCGATGTGGGGCGTTGCTCGCCACGTGGCAGCGCGCAGTTGGACGGGGGAGCAGGCGGATGTGTCCGTCAGTGGCGATTTTCGTCCGACGGCGGCGATGTGGGAAAAACTAGGGTTAGGGGTGGATTGATCCGAGATTTTTGGGGGAGATGCCTATTTATACACAGAAGGAGCTAGGAGACTCCAAATTGAGCACGGTTTTCGGCCACGCGGTCGTGATCGAACGACCGAGATGATGGAGGGGGTTTAGGTGGGTTTTGGGCCACTTTGGAGAGGTGTTGGGCTGCAACACACATGAGGCCTTTTCGGTTCCTCGGTTAACCGTTGGAGTATCAAACGAAGTCCAAATGGCACGAAACTTGACAGGCGGTCTACCAGTAGTATACCAAGGCCGCTTGGCAAGTCTCGGTCCAATCCAAGAAAGTTTAACACCCTCACATGAAAAGAGGCAAAAGGGGACGCCGGAGGACATAGGAGTGCCGGAATGCAAAACGGACAACGGGGAAAAAGCTCGGATGCATGAGACGAACACGTATGCAAATGCGATGCACATGATGACATGATATGAGATGCATGACAAGACAAAATGCAAAATGAAGACAAAACCCAACAACCAGGAATATCATAACTTAGTGCCGGAAATGGCAAGAGTTGGAATACAAATATGGCAGGTTACATACGGGGCGTTACAACACTCCACCACTATGAAAGGATCTCGTCCCGAGATCTAGGACTCGAAAAACTCCGGGTATTCAGAACGGACGTGGTCCTCGCGTTCCCAGGTGGCTTCACGGTCGGAATGATGTGACCACTTCACTTTCAGGAATTTGATAGACTTGTTGCGAGTATTGTGCTTAGTTTCTTCAAGAATAGCAACGGGATGCTCATGATAAGATAGGTCTTCTTGGAGATCAATCTCTTCGAAGTTGATGGTACGGTCAGGAGTCTTGAAACACTTGTGTAGCGGAGACACATGAAACACGTCGTGCACATTTGCAAAGTTGGATGGAAGCTCAAGTTGATAGGCGAGATCGCCTCTTTTGCCAATGATCTTGAAAGGACCCACGTATCTAGGGGTGAGGGAGTCCTGGATTAGGGGGTGTTCGGATAGCCGGACTATACCTTCAGCCGGACTCCTGGACTATGAAGATACAAGATTAAAAGACTCCGTCCCGTGTCCGGAAGGGACTTTCCTTGGCGTGGAAGGCAAGCTTGGCGATACGGATATGAAGATCTCCTACCATTGTAACCGACTTTGTGTAACCCTAACCCTCTCCGGTGTCTATATAAACCGGAGGGTTTTAGTCCGTAGGACAACGTACACTACAAAAATCATACCATAGGCTAGCTTCTAGGGTTTAGCCTCTCCGATCTCGTGGTAGATCTACTCTTGTACTACCCATATCATCAATATTAATCAAGCAGGACATAGGGTTTTACCTCCATCGAGAGGGCCCGAACCTGGGTAAAACTTCGTGTCCCTTGCCTCCTGTTACCATCCGGCCTAGACGCACAGTTCGGGACCCCCTACCCGAGATCCGCCGGTTTTGACACCGACATTGGTGCTTTCATTGAGATTTCCTCTGTGTCATCACCGTCAGGCTCGATGGCTCCTACGATCATCAATAGTGATGCAGCCCAGGGTGAGACCTTCCTCCCCGGACAGATCTTTGTCTTCGGCGGCTTCGCACTGTGGGCAAATTCACTTGGCCGTCTGGAGCAGAATGAAAGCTACGCCCCTGGCCATCAGGTCAGATTTGGAAGTTTAAACTACACGGCTGACATCCGCGGGGACTTGATCTTCGACGGATTCGAGCCACTGCCGAGCGTGCCGCACTGTCCCGACGAGCATGATCTAGCTCTGCGGCCGAACAGTGCCCTAGAGGCCGCACCCGCATCAGCTTCGACCCTTAATTCGGAGCCAACTGCGTCGATCGAGGATGGGCGGTTGGACGCCACCTCGGGGGCTGCGATCCCAACGGCGATTGAGTCGAACACCAGCCCCGTGCTCCGCGAGACTCGTGACTCCAAGGAGCCGGACTCTGAACCCTCCGCGCCCCTGCCGATCGAATCCGATTAGGCGCCGATCATGGGGTTTACTGCCGCGGACATCTTTCAGCACACGCCTTTCGGTGATATCCTGAAGACACTGAAGTGTCTCTCTTTATCAGGAGAGCCCTGGCCGGACTACGGTCAGCAAGGTTGGGGTACGGACGATGAAGAAATTCAAAGCCCACCCACCACCCACTTTGTAGCCACTGTCGACGACTTAACCGACATGCTCGACTTCGACTCCGAAGACATCGATGGTATGGACGTCGATGAAGGAGATGATGACGAACCAGCGCCTACCAGGCCCTGGAAAGCCACCTCGTCATATGATATTTACATGGTGGACACCCCAAAAGAAGGAGATGGCGATGGAACAGAGGAGGATGACCCCTCCAAGAAATAGCCTAAGCGCCGGCGTCAGCGGCGCCGCTCAAAATT
Organism: Triticum urartu; assembly: GCF_003073215.2. Taxonomy (NCBI): domain Eukaryota; kingdom Viridiplantae; phylum Streptophyta; class Magnoliopsida; order Poales; family Poaceae; genus Triticum; species Triticum urartu. The sequence goes on from NC_053027.1 coordinate 482,692,563, forward strand.
CCGCCAAAACAAATACGGTGATTCCAGCACGGGAGATAATAATACTCCGGAAAGTGCCGAAGAAAATCCCCTCCAACAAGGTTTAGCACAGGAGGATGGAGAAACCAGCCCTCATGAGAGAGCGGCAGACAGATAGGTCGAGGACGACAATTATATGCCTCCCTCCGAAGACGAGGCAAGCCTCGACGACGACGAATTCATCGTGCCAGAGGATCCCGTCGAGCAAGAGCGTTTTCAACGCAAGCTTATGGCCACGGCAAGAAGCCTCAAGAAAAAACAGCAACAGCTTAGAGCTGATCAAGATTTGCTAGTCGAGAGATGGACTGAAGTCCTCGTGGCCGAAGAGCATAAACTCGAACGCCCCTCCAAGAGCTACCCAAAGCGCAGGTTGCTACCCCGATTAGAGGAGGAAGCACTTGATGCGGCCGACCGGTCACCTCGTGGCTGCGACAAAGAGGCCTCTCGGCCCTCCACTCAAGCCGCACCCCGTACCAAGGCACGGGAATATGCGCCGGACTTACGAGATATGTTGGAGGACAAGGCAAGGCAAACAAGATCGATCTACGGATCGCGGGGGCGCCCCACGACTCAAGACGGTAACTGTCACGCCAGCCACAAATTCGGCAGGGCCGAACACAGTAGACAAAGCTCATTGGAGCTACATCATGATATAGCCCAGTATAGAGGCGCCGCACACCCACTATGCTTCACAGACGAAATAATGGATCATCAAATCCCCGAGGGTTTCAAACCCGTAAACATCGAATCATATGATGGCACAACAGATCCGGCGGTATGGATCGAGGATTATCTCCTTCATATCCACATGGCCCGCGACGATGATTTCCACGCCATCAAATACCTCCCACTCAAACTTAAAGGACCAGGTCGGCATTGGCTTAACAGCTTACCAACAGGATCAATCAGTTGTTGGGAGGACCTGGAAGCCGCATTCCTTGACAATTTCCAGGGCACTTATGTGCGACCCCCAAACGCTGATGACCTAAGTCACGTAATTCAGTAGCTAGAAGAATCGGCCAGGCAATTCTGGACACGGTTCCTAAAAAAGAAAAATCAAATAGTCGACTGTCCGGACGCTGAGGCCCTAGCAGCCTTCAAGCACAATATCCATGATGAGTGGCTGGCCCGGCACCTTGGACAGGAAAAGCCGAAATCTATGGCAGCACTCACGACACTCATGACCCGCTTTTGCGCGGGAGAAGACAGCTGGCTTGCTCGTAGCAACAAAATGACCAAGAACCCTGGTAATTCGGACACCAGGGACAGTAGTGGCAGGTCGCGTCGCAACAAGCAGAAGCGCCGCATTAACATCGACAATGCTGAGGATACGGCAGTTAATGCCGGATTCAGAGGCTCCAAATCCGGTTAGCGGAAAAAGCCATTCAAAAGGAATCCTAGGGGCCCGTCCAGTTTAGACCGAATACTCGACCGCTTGTGCCAGATACATGGCACCCCCGAAAAGCCGGCCAATCACACCAACAGGGATTGTTGGGTGTTCAAGCAGGCAGGCAAGTTAAACACCGAAAATGAAGACAAGGGGCTGCATAGCGATGACGACGAGGAGCCCCAGCCGCCGAACAACAGTGTATAGAAGGGTTTCCCCCCACAAGTGCGGACGGTGAACATGATATACGCAACCCACGTCCCCAAAAGGGAGCAGAAGCGCACGTTAAGGGACGTATACGCGGTAGAGCCAGTCGCCCCAAAGTTCAACCCATGGTCCTCCTGCCCGATCACCTTTGATCGAAGGGACCATCCCACTAGCATCCGTCATGGCGGATTCGCCGCATTGGTTCTAGACACAATTATTGACGGATTTCATCTCACTAGAGTCCTTATGGACGGTGGCAGCAGCCTGAACCTGCTTTACCAGGATACAGTGCGGAAAATGGGCATAGATCCCTCGAGGATTAAGACCACCAAAATGACCTTTAAAGGCGTAATACCAGGTGTAGAGGCCAACTGTACAGGCTCAGTCACACTTGAAGTGGTCTTCGGATCTCCGGATAATTTCCGAAGCGAGAAGTTAATCTTCGACATAGTCCCGTTCCACAGTGGTTATCACGCACTGCTCGGGCGAACCGCATTCGCCAAGTTCAATGTGGTACCGCACTACGCATACCTTAAGCTCAAGATGCCAGGCCCTCAAGGAGTAATTACGGTCAATGGAAACACCGAACGCTCCCTGCAAACGGAGGAGCACATGGCGGCCCTTGCAGCGGAAGTACAAAGCAGCCTCTCCAGGCAGTTCTCCAGTCCGGACACTAAACGACCGGACACCGTCAAGCGCGCCCGGAGTAACCTACAACAAGACCGCCTGGCACGATCCGAGTAGGCGTAGCAACACGGCCCCAACCCCAACCCTCGCAAAAAGGCGATGTCGGTACTTCGCGTACATAACTACGCTCTAGAGATACCATGGGTATAGGGGGAGGGGCACCAACACGGCACGCCCAAAACACGGCTTAAACTGTACCAGGGGCTGCCGATTTTTTAATTTTCTCTTACTTTCAGGACTCCATCCTTCGGAAGGCCTGTTCGGCAGTTCAATTATCGCACAAACAATGCAAGAACCAGGGAAGTAGACAAGCCACGCCGCAATACGGAACTCCCAGGTGGTCTCTATCACGAGCAGTATACCTGTTCCGCATACTATTCCGTTGCTTGCCCCTGGAACAGACATGTTAACTAGTCCAACCTTCCACTTATCGCATTATTTGTATCGTTCTGCTTTGATCGCAGCCCTTTTTAATAAACAATGCATAGCTTTCGTCTATTTTTGCATTACCTTTTTTCTTTATATATGTTCCTTAACGACATGTTGCACCCGTACATGTTGGTACGGCCAAAATACGCCATGGGCTTTAGTACCCCTCAATATGGTGTGAGAAGTCCGAACACTTTAACAAGTGCGGCACCCCGAACTTATAGCATTATATGCATCGGCTCCGAATCATGTCTTGGGTCAATAGTTGGGTTTGCCCGGCTCCTATGTTTTGGTGCCTCACGTTCCCCTATATCGGCTAAGGTAGCACTAGGAGAACCACTGCGATTGTGCCCCAGTTGAGCTGGGTTGAGCACCTCAGTGGAGAAAGCTAAAACTGATTGTCAAGATGAAGCGAGAGTTGGTCGTTGTTCGAGAGGTTTTTCGAGTCCCTAAAGACTTATGCCGCTTAGGGCGAGGAGCCGGCTCTGTCCGGCCAAGGCGTGGATAGCACCCCGAACTCGGTCTTCCGAATACCAGGGGCTTCGCCGAAATTTAAAATTATAGAATTCTATGGCTAAGTGAGAGTGTTCACGCATTATAGTCCGATTGCCTTGTTTGTTGGGCTGAGCGCCTCCCTCGAAGGACCCAAACATGGGAAAAAGAGCGCTCAGGTTTATCCTCGAACACCCCAGCACTAGCGGCACGGGGGCAGAAGCCGACGACTCGCCATCTCTCAGAATTGATAAACAGCCGCACAGAAGGTAATATTTTAAATTCCAATAGCATTGCTTAGCGCATATGAACAAGTTTTCAGCGCACAGGACAAAACGAGCAAGTTTCACTCAAAAATTACATCCCTAGAACATTCATCCGCCACAAGGCAGGCACCCTTCAGAACATCCTTATAGTAATTTTCGGGCTTGCGATGCTCTTTCCCCGGCGGTGGCCCGTCCTTCACAAGCTTCTCAGCATCCAGCTTGCGCCAGTGCACCTTAGCATGGGCAAGGGCCCTACGGGCACCTTCAATGCAGACAGAGTGCTTGATGACTTTGATCCTTGGACAGGCCTCCACCAGCTGCCGCACCAGCCTGAAATAGCTCCCAGGCAGAGCCCCTCCAGGCCACAGTCGAACAACGAGGCCCTTCATGGCCTGCTCGGCCGCCTTGTGGAGCTCGACCAGTTGCTTCAGCTGGTCGCTCAGGGGAACGGGGTGTCCGGCCTCAGCATACTGAGACCAGAACACCTTCTCTGTCGAGCTGCCCTCCTCGGCTCAATAGAATGCGGCGGCATCGGACACACTCCGGGGAAGATCTGTGAATGCTCCTGGAGAGCTCCGGATTCGGGTAAGTAACAAGTAACTCACGTTTATGTGTTTCCTTTGCATAAAGAATGCCTTACCCGCCGCTACCTTCTTCACCTCATCCAACTCATGGAGGGTCTTCTGGGATTCGGCCTTGGCAGACTTGGCATTTTCAATAGCCACCGCGAGCTCGGACGCTCGCGTCTTTGAGTCAAGCTCCAAACTCTCATGTTTTTCCATGAGAGCCTGGAGCTATTGCCGTACCTTGCCAACCTCTGTCGGCGTTCTGGGAACGCGGGTCCCCAGACTTGCCTGCCTGCGGTGTGGCTCAAAAGGGGGCCCAGCACGGCCCATCTTCATCAACACAGACTCAAGACCCTCGCGAGGGGCCAAGCCTCGCGGGGCGGATGACACGGGGCTTCCTCAGGCACGGCCTCATTAGGCTGGCTCACGAGAAGGCGGAGAGATCAAGGCAGGGTACCTCACGAGGTGCCCGTGACGCAAGCCATGACGACCAAGGGTGCCAGGCGGGCGCCAGCCCGCGTAGTGTCCTCCTTTCCTCTTTGGTGCAAAGGGAGCAAGCGCGGGCGAGAGCATCAAGCAAAGGCACCCGTTTCGGTGCAACGAGACCAAGACCAGTCCAATGGCAGGGAGGAAGTCATTGTGGAGCCCAAGCCAGCGTCACCACCAGAGCCATTGGCAGGCGAGGACCAACTTTAGTCGGGATAAGTGTACCAGATGTTCCCCTTCAAAATGGCCAATTGTTGGCACCCTTCCTGCTCAATATTTGGGAAGAGGCCCAGGGACATTGCCTATAAATAGGACTAGCCACCCCCAGGGTAGGGGGGATCTAGGATCGGCCAACCCAGAAACAAGTTGAGTTCGAAATCAGAGAGAGAATCGAGAAGAGAGAGAGAGAAGGGTGACTGAACTCCTCCTAGCAGTTCATCCCCCCATCCAAGAACAGACCCTCACGAGGCTGTTCTTCCTTGTATTGTTCATCATCATCAGCCCAAGAGGCAATCCACCACACCACACACTGGAGTAGGGTATTACACCACAATGGTGGCCCGAACCAGTATAAACCCTGTGTCTCTTGTGCTGTTCTTTCCATAGCTTAGATCTTAGCGAGGCGGAGGGGTGCAGGTAGGTAGAAGGCGAAATCTCCGTGCGCACCCCAGTGTTCGAACCTCAAGGGTCTGCCGGAACCCGAAATCTGACATTTGGCGCGCCAGGTAGGGGTGCGCCGGAGTCCACATTCTACCACTTCATGTCCCGTCGCGTCGCCATCACCATGTCCGGCGACCAGGCGGGCAACCCAGATTCATGGGCGGCGTGGCCCGCCCGCGCAGAGCCGCTCGCCTCGGGCGATCCCGTGCCCCAGGCAGCTCGCGGTCCGTAGGGCGCTGCGGGCCGCGGGCGACACGGACAGGCTTCGACAGCTCTCACACCGCGGCAGGCGCGGTCGGCAGCAAGGGCCTCCAATCACGCCGCGACCATGACACCGTACACCCGCCGGGAGCAGGCGAACTCGAGGGCCGCGCTCACGGTGGCCCAAGAGTTGCTGCAGTGCAGGCTGCTGGAGGGCGGCCGCGACGTGCTGCTGGAGCGGGTGGCAGAGCTCCTGGGCTTCGCCGCCTCGGGGGCTCAACCCTTCTGCACCCAGCTCCCATCTCAAGCCCAGGGCGGCCCGCGCGGGGGCTCCGCGCACGCCCGCGGGCTCCAAGGCTACTCCAATGCCAGCGAAGCTGTCGGCACCGGACCGGCGGCGGCGCTGCCCCCGCTCCCAGTCCGCGAAGAAGAAGGACTCGACGCGACCCGCGGCCCCAGTGGACAGCCGCGCTACCACCCCACGGTGGGTGCGTCAGGCAGGACCGCATGGCACGCGGAGCACTACGGCGTGGCCTTCGGGATGACGGCACCAGAAGAATAGGTGCCCCTCATGATGGACCAAGGACACCCTCACGAGGGCGAACAAGGCTCGCTCCTTAGCCCAAGCTGGGGGGACGAGGCGCTAGAAGCTGAGCCCTTCCAGGAGCCCCGGGACGGTCCCACTGGCCACGCTGGAGGCAACGATTATCGGGTACCGCTAATTCCTCAGGAGCAGGCATACGCTAATCATGGATCGCAGGAGGTGCAGGTCACCATAGCAAGCAGCGGCCCCGCTCCCACAGACTCCTACCCCTCGGGAGGAGGGCGCAGGGGGCTGCAGGAGAGGGGCCGAGATCCGACATCACCACCGCGGCATTCGGAGCAAGGTGTTCTCAGGAGGTAGGCCCTCTGCTGGGGAGGTGCCTCAGGGCCTGCCCCTGGCGGAGGACCCGTGGTCGTCGGGGGAAGCGCTGGCGACCGCTCTACCCCATCGGCGGCGTCCTGGTTTCCGGTCGTCGTTGATGGCACTAGAGTGTGGCGCAAGGCGGGGCCCTCGTCTGGCGATATGAAGCAAGGCCGGTACCTGTGAAGAAGGCCCAGTGCCTGTGAAGCTCGCCGCCCCGTGACACTCTCACGTAATAATGAGTGGGGTTGTACACGCCCCGGAGTCTCAGGGGTGCCGGCCTCAGGCCCTGGGGCTCCCTCCCACGCCCAGTGGCAACACTTAGCTCCGCGCTGGTGAGAAGACGTCCAAGACTAGATTAGGTGTCGGACACGGCCTTTTGTCTGCTTTCATTGCTTTTCCCTTTGGTTGTCACTTTCCCCCGCTGGATTCAAGTTGGATTCGAATTTGAGATTTGCGTGTGTTCGGGGAAGGGGTGCTTAGTCTCGTTCAAGCAATTTCTCGCGTTTTGATTACCACTTCGCCTCAGCTGCCTCCCCTCGTGAGCCCCTCGCGAGCCGGGTCAGGCCTAGCTTGCGCGCGGCCCAGACTGCCGCCGCCGCGTCCTCTCAGGAGGGTTTTTTACTGCAGATCCTACGGATTCGATCAGGGAACACTCGGGACACCACAGCCTCCCACAGGCTACCTCAGGGCCCGCACGAGACAAAGGTAAACTAGCCGACCAGCGCGTCGCTTAAGCCAACCACTTGGCACGGGCACATGGGCAATGTAGCGTCTACTAATACGATGAACACAAGTTTTACATGAGGGGCTCCCCTCCAAAATGCTCTCACGGCCATCAGGCCAAAACCTGAGTTCTATTCATGCAGGGTAAGGAAGCAGGAACGATGCACAATCAGTCGGATAAATCCCCCAATGCGTCCTCAGGAGCACCACCCGAACCGTTGCTGGCGTCACTGAACTCGCCATCGCTGTCCGCGTCGCCGCCAGCGGCGTCAGGGCCGTTAACCACACCGCCCTCGTCGGCAGCCACGATCACGCCGTCGTTGTCTGAAGCGAAGGCCCTGACAAGAGCATCCACATTGTCTTCCACCCAGTGCGCCAGGTCGTCTCAGACGGCCTGGGGGACTGGGGCGATGGCGGCGTCGAAATCGAAGTGGGGATCCATGTTCCGGAGATGGCTGAAGACGCGAGAAAAGGCGCGCCCGAGCAGGGCACGGCTCCTCTCCTCCACCAACCTGTCAGCCCTGACCGACCGCGCCTCCAGCTGCGTCACCACGTCGGTGAAGAACTGAAGGTTGTCGGCGTAGTTGACTGCGTGCGGCTCGCCAATAGCCGCCTCACAGATGTTGCCCAAGGCTGTGTTGGCTCTCTCCCAGAGCGTGGTGAGCATGGGGCCGTGCTCATGCTCCAGGATCCGCCGCTGACGTATCTCGTCCGCATTCTGGCACGCGACGACCTCAGCCTCCTCCACCCGCTGGCGAAGAAGGAGCACCTCAGCCTGGGAGGTGGTTGACTCCCCTTGCGCCACCTCAAGGGCGGCCCGGAAAGCATCGGCCCGCCGCGTCGCTTCCTCCAGCTTGGCCCTCAAGGCAGCAGTCCTGCCTTCAGCCTCGGCCCGGATCAACCCCAGCTTCTCCTCGAACTCGTGCTCGAGGTTCAAACGCGCCATCGCCACCCGACGTCTGACCTCCTCCAAGACATGGGCTTCCTGTGCAGCGACATCATCCTCTGCCTGTGTCACCAAGCGCTCCCTCGTCTCCAGACACTCGTACTCGCGGGTACGTTCGGCGGCTTCCAGCGTCAGCGCCTCCTCACGCTTCTGGAGCTCTGCTGAGTCGCCAGAGGCAACCTTCATCGACGCGAGGGCTGCCTCGCGCAACTCCACTTGCTCCTCCAGTCAGTGGCACCAGGCCAGGAGCTCCCGAGTCCGCTCCTCCGCCACCTCTCGCCGTCGGTCAGCTTCCTGGGCCTCCTCAGCGGCCCAAGATCGGGCCTCCCGAGAGGCCACCAGCGACACCTTGGCCTCTGCATCGTCAAGATCGTGCTAACGGCACGCAAGGGCGATGGCACCCTCCAGCTCGCGCCTCTCTGCAGCCAGGCGCAGGCCCTCGGCCTCAAGGCGCGCGTCTTCATCAACAAGCTCCTCACCAAGCAGGCTCACCGCGTCAGCCGCCCTTCGAAGGAATCCTTGGCGAAGAGCGCGACGCTCCTGGGCGCGCTCGAGCACGTCTTCCACACCATCATCTGCCCCAAGCAAGCGCCAGGGGCCACAAATCAGCACTCCCCCTCCGGGCAGGGGGCTGGGGGCTGGCACCCTCACGACGGCCAGGCACGCCACGCTAGAAGCCCGGCCTGGAGCCAGCCCGTCCCTAGATGAAGAGCGCAGGGAGCGCCTCAGCCAATCGCAGTCCACGACTAGGAGAGAAGCCCACGGCAGGCTGGCTATGCCACAAGAAGGCCCGCGAAGGAGGATCGCGGGGTGCACAGGGTCACGATGCGCCTCGGGACGGTTCGCCTCTCCGATCGCCCTCACCACAAGGGCTCTGCTGCTCGAAGCGCTTGAGGACGGTGGAGGGGGCGAAGCCAAGGGGGGCGGCACCTCAGCCGTCTCCACGAGCTCGGCTGGAAGGGGCCTGCGAAGCAAGGATCAGTAAAAGCAACAGAAGGATCGGGAGCTGGGAAAGGAGAAGGCTTACTCATCAGTGGCGAAGTACTTCCTACGCTTCAGCAGGCGACAAGGGTAATCGTCAACCAGGGCCTCCCTTCTCTTCCGGAGGGCCTCAAAGTCCACGCGAAAGCGGCCCAAGAGTTGAGCGCAGGGATCAACCTGCGACGAAGACGGAGCGTCAAGGCGATCTGCGTCAGGGGCGCCTGCCTGATGCACGCTGCCAATCGCCTCGCCAAGAGAAGCAGCTGGAGCCTCAGGGGCCTCAGTCGCAGGCGCTGAGGGCAGCTGCTTGTCACCCTCAGCCTCAGCGGCACGGGCCCCAAGAGCTTCTCCCTCATGAGCATCGCCCGACGCTGTCACCCCGCCGGGAGCCCCATCGGCCTCTGGCGCCTCATGCCTCCCTGCTCCGCCACTTGAGGAAGAGTCGCCTTGGCCGACTTGAAGGGCAGTCACCATCACTGGGTTCTCGCGAGGCCCCTGGAGGCCGGCGGGGCGCGGCCCCCACTCATCAAAGATAGGCATCTGCTTCACAAAATTGCCCCTGTTCTAGTAGAGGTACAGCAAGGCCCCTCCCTGCTGGATGCTGCCAGGATCAAGAGCGCCGTCCTCAGCACTTCAGGCGTCTGGTCCTCTTCCTGGAGCCTCATACGATCATCATGCCCGCTGAAGGCCCACATCCGGCGGGAGTGGCGTTGGAGAGGAGCAACGCGGCGTAGCAGGAACTCCTTCACCGCCTTGGGCGCTGTCATGCCAAGCGACCTCAAGAACGCGAAGCGGTGCCAGACGAAGACGAGCCGGGGGCTCTCAAGCGTCTCCTGGCCCCAGCCCGAATTGGGGACAACACGCGAAGTTGGCTCCGATAGCAGGGGGCTGGGCACCCCCACATCCACATACAGCCACCGCTCGCGGAACCCAGCCGCGGGCAGAGGGAGCCTGAAGTCAATCCCTGAGGCCACTGTCTCAGACGCGGCAACGAAGCTCACACACGCCCAGCATTGGGTAGGGTCGACAAGGCGCAGAGAGAAGAAGTGGCGCAGCAAGGCAACCGAAGGAAGGATGCCCATCATTGCCTCGCAAACAAAGGCGAAGACCGAAAGGAGGGTGATGGATTCAGGACCCAGATGCATCATGTGGATCTGATAGTGGGAAAGCACGGCATTGAAGAAATCAGAAAAGGGGGGAACCAGACCCGCCCACAGGGCGTCGGCAAAATACGGGACCTCAGTGACTATCCTGTCGATGGAGAAGTGGGACGCGGGCCAGGCCGTCGTCCTCCCGCATTCGTTGAAGATAGTGGCCAGAGCCGAGCTGACCTTGCCCAAGCCCTCGGCGGGGGCCGCCAACAGCGGCGAGCAAGGCGGAGGCATGGGTTTCTTCCCTCTTCCCTTCTTCGTCAGAGCCATGGTGATGGGAAGGGGGGGAAGGTTCGAGATTGGGTTGAAAACAGAAGCTAGAGTTCGAGAGGAGGAAGGACAGAGGGCGCTCGAGCAACAGAAAGGGGAGCGGCTGTGTACGACTACGAGTCCGCCTAGCATGGCGCAAAATAAGGGGGCGTGGGGGAACAGTGCCACCCACGCCCAATCAACTGCCACGCGGCACCCAAGGCCGCAGGCTGTTAGGGCCCGCGGCGCTTCGCTCTTGCCCTTTCGCCTCCCTGCACGGCCAAGTCCGGGTGCGCCTTGGGCCCGGGGGCTACTGTCGGCGTTCTGGGAACGGGGATCCCCAGACTTGCCTGCCTGCGGCCTGCGACGTGGCTCAAAAGGGGGCCCAGCACGGCCCATCTTCATCAACACAGACTCAAGACCCTCGCGAGGGGCCAAGCCTCACGGAGCGGACGACACGGGGCTTCCTCAGGCACGGCCTCATCAGGCTGGCTCGCGAGGAGGCGGAGAGATCAAGGCGGGGTACCGACCAAGGGTGCCAGGCGGGCGCCAGCCCGCGCAGTGTCCTCCTTTCCTCTTTGGTGCAAAGGGAGCAAGCGCGGGCGAGAGCATCAAGCAAAGGCACCCGTTTCGGTGCAACGAGACCAAGACCAGTCCAACGGCAGGGAGGAAGTCATTGTGGAGCCCAAGCCAGCGTCACCACCAGAGCCTTTGGCAGGCGAGGACCAACTTTAGTCAGGATAAGTGTACCAGATGTTCCCCTTCAAAATGGCCAATTGTTGGTGCCCTTCCCGCTCAATATTTGGGAAGAGGCCCAGGGCCTTTGCCTATAAATAGGACTAGCCACCCCCACTGTAGAGGGGCAATGAAGAAGGGAGAATCTAGAAGCCAAGAGAGAAACTAGTTAGGATCGGATCGAGTAGCATCACACACACAGAGAGAGAAGGGCGACTGAACTCCTCCTAGCAGTTCATCCCCCCAGCCAAGAGCAGACCCTCGCGAGGCTGTTCTTCCTTGTATTGTTCATCATCATCAGCCCAAGAGGCAATCCACCACACCACACACTGGAGTAGGGTATTACACCACAACGGTGGCCCGAACCAGTATAAACCATGTGTCTCTTGTGCTGTTCTTTCCATAGCTTAGATCTTAGCGAGGCGGAGGGGTGCAGGTAAGTAGAAGGCGAAATCTCCGCGCGCACCCCAGTGTTCGAACCTCAAGGGTCTGCCGGAACCCGAAATCCGACAACCTCGGCCTCATACTTCTCCCGCTCGGTGCGCTCCGAGGCCGCCCTCTTCTCGGCCTCGACCAACGCTTGCTTAAGGGTCACCACCTCACACGTGGCCCCTACAATAGCCACGATAATCCTGTCATTCTTTGCAATTGCACCTTTTTATATATATTTAAAAAAAAGGTATTTCTTACCTTCATTGTCCTCGAGCTGCTTCTTGGCACGCCCGAGCTCTTGCTCGGACCGCTCGAGGTTCTGCTTTAGCGTGTCCACTTCCGCAGTCAGTGCGGCGGACGCAAGCAGAGAAGCCTGCATACGCATATTGACTCATTTTTGTTAGACTCCTGCGAATTTTATTTGATCCTCTATTCGGCCTTTCTTCTCGAACGCCAAACAGAGCATTAGGGGCTACTGTCTATGCGATAATATTATTTACACATTCTTTACTTACCTCAAAGCCTGTTAAAAGGCTAGTGCAAGCTTCAGTCAGTCCACTCTTGGCGGACTGAACCTTCTGGACCACCGCACTCATAATAGTGCGGTGCTCCTCGTCGATGGAGGCACCTTGGAGCGCCTCCAACATATTGTTCGGCGTCTCCGGTTGGACGGGGGCCACCGGCACGGTGGACTTGCTCCTCTTGGAAGGAGGTCCCCCGCCAGACTCTGGAACCTTTGAAGGTTCCGGAGCGTGTACGGCCTAGAGCCGGACTTGGGGCCCTGGGGGGTTTCATCCCCTTTACTCCTGGAGTCCGGGAGGTTGCCTTGCGGCGCCTCTAGGACCACCTCCTCCCGGCTTGGAACCTGTTGGGACAACACTTCAGTGTCGCCCGTAGGGTGGGGGGAGGAAGCCGTCGGAAGCGAGTTCACATCCGACGAGTCCAGTGAGCCGCTCGACGACGCGTCGAGCCGATCTTTGGGTGGGCTGCATAAACATGTTCGACGTAAGGGAAAGCTGTGCAATAAACGAATACTATGAATTACTCTGGTATCCGGATACTTACGATTTTGCCAGGGGCTTGGCCCTGGGCTGCCACTCCTCTCCGCCATCGTCGGCGTCGGTGGAGTAGTCCGGAGGAAGGGTTTTCCCCTTCTTGGACCCTTCGGCCTCCCCAGAGAGGGCGGCCTTCCTTTTCTTCTCTCCCCCCGCTGGAGGGGGAGAGGTCTCTTCTTCTTCCTCCTCATCTTCACGGGAGGAATGCGCCTCGGAACCGTCGGATGATGGATCCGACACCTCCTGGCGCTGGGCACTCTTTCAAGTCCCCGCGGCCTTTTTCGCGGCCTTCTTATCCGGCACCACACAGGGTGCCGGAACCAGCAGGTTCGCCAAGCGAGCGTCCGCTGGGCCTTCGGGCAAAGGAGCCGGACAGTTGATCTGTCCGGACGTCACCTACCAATCCTGTCAAAGGTAAGGGAGCTTAGATCCCGCATGGAGTCAAACTATGAAAAACTGAAACCCAGTAAACGGAAAAAACAGCTTACCGCGAGAGCGTGACGCTGCACACTGAATCCGCGATCCTCGGTAGCAGATGCGGGAGCCTCGGCGCCCTTGAAAAGCACCTTCCAGGCATCTTCGTACGTCGTGTCAAAGAGCCTGCTCAGAGTTTGGTGCCGCGCCGGGTCGAACTCCCACAGGTTGAAAGCCCGTTGTTGACACGGGAGGATCAAGCGGATGAGCATAACCTGGACTACGTTGACAAGTTTGAGCTTCTTGTCCACCAGGGTTTGGACGCATGTTTGGAGTCCGGTCAGCTCTCCTTTCTTACCCCACGACAGGCCTGTCTCCTTCCAGGAGGTGAGCCGCGTAGGGGGTCCGGATCGAAACTCAGGGGGTGCGACCCATTCGGCGTCGCGCGGCTCGGTGATGTAAAACCACCCCGATTGCCACCCCTTCAGGGTCTCCACAAAGGAGCCCTCGAGCCATAGGACATTGGCCATTTTGCCCACCATGGCGCCTCCGCACTCCGCTTGGTTGTCGTGCACCACCTTCGGCTTGAAGTTGAAAGTCTTGAGCCATAGGATGAAATGGGGGCAGATGCGGAGGAAGGCCTCGCACACGACAATAAACACCGAGATGTTGAGGATGAAGTTCGGGGCCAGATCATGGAAATCCAGGCCGTAGTAGAACATGAGCCCCGGACAAATGGGTGGAGAGGGAAGCCCAGTCCACGAAGGAAATGGGGGAGGAACACCACCCTCTCATGGGGCCTAGGGGTGGGGATGAGCTGCCCCTTTTCGGGAAGCCGGTACGCGATGTCGTTAGACAGGTATCCGGCCTTCCTCAGCTTTTTGATGTCCCTCCGTGACGGAGGAGACCATCCACTTGCCTCCCGCTCCGGACATGGCTGGAGAAGGTTGAGGTGGGGAGTGCGGACTTGGGCGCTGGAGCTCGAGTGCGCAAGAATGGATAGGCGAAGGAGGAAGAAGGCATAGGTGAAAAGGTGGATCCTTATCCCCTTATATGGGTGGACGCAACTACATGTCCCCACCAGCCTGGTAAAACTCGCTTATCTCCAAGCGCCGAAATCAATGGCGCGGTTGGGTTAACCATGCCCGTATTGATGAGAATCCCGGGATAAGGGGACACGATCTCTGCTTTAACAAGACGTGCCAAGGAAACCGCCTCGCATGACGCGCTGAGGTGGGATAATGAGACGACTCGGATAAAGGCTTGGCCGTGGTGTGACACGCTACGGAATACGTCAGCAGATTAGATTGGTGTAAATATTATTCTCTCTATGGCAATATGTGGAAACTTATTTTGCAGAGCCGGACACTATCTTTGTGTTCAAAATCTTCTATGAAGTACTTGGAGGAGGAACCCGCCTTGCAATGCCGAAGACAATCTGCGTGCCGGACTCGTCGTCATTGAAGCATGGTTCAGGGGCTACAGAGGGAGTCCTGGATTAGGGGGTGTTCGGATAGCCGGACTATACCTTCAGCCGGACTCCTGGACTATGAAGATACAAGATTAAAAGACTTCGTCCTGTTTCCGAAAGGGACTTTCCTTGGCGTGGAAGGCAAGCTTGGCGATACGGATATGAAGATCTCCTACCATTGTAACCGACTTTGTGTAACCCTAACCCTCTCTGGTGTCTATATAAACCGGAGGGTTTTAGTCCGTAGGACAACATACACTACAACAATCATACCATAGGCTAGCTTCTAGGGTTTAGCCTCTCCGATCTCGTGGTAGATCTACTCTTGTACTACCCATATCATCAATATTAATCAAGCAGGACGTAGGGTTTTACCTCCATCGAGAGGGCCCGAACCTGGGTAAAACTTCGTGTCCCTTGCCTCCTGTTACCATCCGGCCTAGACGCACAGTTCGGGACCCCCTACCCGAGATCCGCCAGTTTTGACACCGACAAGGGGCAAGCTTCCCTTTGATACCGAAGCGGTGAGTACCTTTCATTGGAGAGACGCGGAGGTAGACATGCTCTCCGATCTCAAAAGCCAAGTCATGATGCTTGCTATCATAGTAACTCTTCTGGCGCGATTGCGCGGCTTTGAGATTTTCACGAATGACTTTGCACATTTCTTCAGCCTATGTGATCAAGTCATTGCCAAGAAGTTGGCGTTCACCAGTCTCTGACCAGTTAAGAGGAGTACGGCACTTTCTGCCATAGAGAATCTCGAATGGGGCCTTGCCCGAACTCGCTTGGAAGCTGTTGTTGTAGGAGAACTCGGTATATGGAAGACAATCCTCCCACTTTATACCGAAATAAATGACACATGCCCTGAGCATATCTTCAAGAATTTGATTGACTCGCTCGACTTGGCCACTAGTTTGAGGATGAAAGGTTGTGCTGAAGCGAATGTTGGTGCCCATGGCCTTCTGAAAGGAGTCCCAAAACTTGGAGGTAAAGATGCTTCCACGATCTGAAGATATCAACTGCGGAATGCCGTGTAGAGAGACAATCCTGGAGGTATATAGCTCTGCCAACTGAGCTGCTGTGATAGATTCTTTGATAGGAAGAAAATGAGCCACTTTAGTGAGCTTGTCGATGACAACGAAGATAGCATCATTGCCATGCTTGGACTTGGGAAATCCAGTCATGAATTCCATCTCAATATGGTCAAACTTCCATTCTGGAATGGCAAGAGGTTGGAGGAGACCAGCTGGTCGTTGGTGTTCTACTTTCACTCTTCTGCAGACATCACATTCATTCACGAATTGAGCAATCTCGCACTTCATTCAAGTCCACCAATACGACCGCTTGAGGTCATGGTACATCTTTGTACTTCCAAGGTGAATAGAGAGGAGTGAATTGTGAGCTTCGTTCATAATGACTTTACGAAGGTCACCCTTAGGAACAACAATGTGATCCTCGAAGAATAGAGTATCCTTGTCATCAAGACGATAGCACTTGTACTTGGGTTGGCTCTTGGCAATCCCAATCTTCACCTTCTTCACCATGGCATCAAGAAGTTGAGCCTCACGAATCTGATCTTCCAAAGTAGGAGAGACTTGGAGGTTGGCAAGGAATCCTTGAGGAACAACTTGGAGATTAAGTTTGCGGAAAGCTTCACAAAGCTCTGGTTGATAGGGCTTGATAATCAAACTGTTGCAGTAAGCCTTCCTGCTCAATGCATCAGTAATGACATTGGCCTTGCCTGGAGTATATTCAATACTCGGATTATACTCTTGAATCATCTCGACCCAATGAGTCTTCCTGAGGTTGAGGTTGGGCTGAGTGAAGATGTACTTGAGACTTTTATGATCAGTGAAGATGTCCACTTTCCTTCCCAACAAGAGATGTCTCCATGTTAAAAGAGCATGGACAACTGCCGCCAACTCGAGGTCATGAGTGGGGTAGTTCTTTTCGTTGGGCCTCAACTGGCGAGAGGTATAGGCCACAACTTTCTTGTTTTGCATTAACACAACACCGAGACCTTGAAGGGAAGCATCACAGAAAACCTCAAATGGTTTGAATTCATCAGGAGGAGTCAGAACTGGAGCTGTGACTAACTTCTCTTTGAGGGTGTTTAAAGCGATGTCACAATCAGGCGACCATACATACTTCACATGCTTCTGGAGGAGGTTGGAAAGAGGCTTCACGATCTTAGAGAAATTCTCAACGAACCTTCGACAATAGCTTGCGAGCCCAAGGAAGCTGTGGAGTTGCTTCACATTCTGAGGCGGTTCCCAGTTTACAATTGCAGACACCTTCTCAGGACTAACAGCTATGCCCTTGGCGGAGATGATATGCCCAAGGTAGAGAACCTCATCTAGCCAAAACTCGCACTTTGAAAACTTCGCATAGAACTAATGTTCTCTGAGTTTGTCCAACACCAATCTCAAGTGTTTGGCATGATCCTCCTTGTTCTTGGAAAAGACCAGAATGTCATCGAGATAGACCAAGACGAAATCATTTGTGTAGGGGTTGAAGATGAAGTTCATCATGCGAGAGAATGTTGGAGGAGCGTTGACAAGGCCGAAAGACATGACAGTGTATTCATATGAACCATAGCTTGTTCTGAATGCTGTCTTGGGGATGTCTTGTTCACGAATGCGAATCTGATGATAGCCCATACGGAGGTCAAGCTTAGAGAATAATTGAGCACCCTTGAGTTGTTCGAAAAGCTCGTTGATGTTGTGAAGTGGGTACTTGTTCTTTATGGTCTTCTTGTTCAATGGACGGTAGTCGACACAAAGTCGGTCCATTCCATCCTTCTTCTTGACGAAAAGAACACCACAACCCCATGGAGAAGAACTTGGTCAGATCAGACCCATACGCTCTTGAATATCGAGTTATTTCTTCAGCTCCTTCAACTCTTCTGGTCCAAGCTTGTAAGGACGTTTGCAAACAGGTTCTGTGCCAGGCTCAAGATCAATGACGAATTCAACTGGCCGGTGAGGAGGCATTCCTGGAAGCTCTTCTGGAAAGACGTCTTGATATTCACAAACGACTGGAATCTGAGAGATGGCATCCAACTCGCCCTTCTCATTGAGAGAAAACAGTCGAATGGTATCATCACGAGCGGCACGGACAATTACATCCTCAGACGAATGTGTCAATTGAATCTTCCTAGAAGCACAATCAAGCTCAGCCTTGTGCTTAGAAAGCCAGTCCATGCTGAGAATTAGATCAATATCTGAGTCACCAAGAACATTAGGAGAAGACAAAAACTTATAGTCGCCCATCGTGATGGTAACATCCGGAACCATGGAGTTAGCATTCATGCGTTTACCCAGAGAGGCAACTGCTAACTGACTAGGCAAAACTTGGAAAGCCTACTCAAGCTTAGATGCAAATGGTCTTGAGATGAAACAATGCGATGCACCGGTGTCAAAAAGAACTTTGGTAGGAATATCGTTAACAGGAAGGTTACCCATGATCACTTGTGACAAGTCCTCGGCCTGAGCTGCGTTCATCATGTTGACCTTTGCAAACTTGGGATTATGCTTGAACACTGCGGTACTGGCAGATCTCATAGGAGGAGGAGGCGAAAGACGCCTCTAGTTGAAGCATTTGTTTGCATAGTGACCCTTCTGCTGACACTTGTTGCACGTGACCTCTGAAAGCGGACGGTGATACGGAGCACTTGACCTCGGAGCATGAGACGAAGTCTTGTTTTGAAAGCCTGGGTTGGGTGGGTGGGAAGATCCATTGCCACCTTTGCTCTTTTGCTGATAAGGCTGACGGAACGGAGGAGGAGGAGGCAACCAATACTTTTGCTGCTTAGCTGCCACTTGAGTTGAAGAAGAAGGGGTTGCATCCCTGACTCTCTTCTTGGAAGCATCGCACTTGAGCTGAGCAGCCTCTTGCTTCAGTGCCATATTGTAGAACTCATCGTACTTTTTCGGCTCAAAAAGCACAAGAGCTAGTTGTAGATCTTCTCTGAGGCCACCTATGAACTGATAAATCATGCTCTTTTCATCAGGGATGTCTTGCTTGGCGAAGCGAGCGAGCTTCTGGAAGATGATGTTGTATTGGTAAACAGACAAGCTGCCTTGCTTCAGATTGCGGAACTCCTCACGCTTGCTCTCAACAACACTCCGAGGAATGTGGTGAGCTTTGAAGTCTTGGCGGAATTCATCCCAGGTAATCACACAACCTCCTCTGGAATCTTTGTATTGTTGATACCACTCTGCAGCTTGGTCTTTGAGTTGGAACGAAGCAAACTTGACAAAGTCCTCAGGCCTGACGTTGCTGCACTCGAAATGTTTGCAGATATCCACGAGCCAATCATCAGTGTATGTGGCCTCGACACAGTTACTGAAGGTCTTTGGCTGGGTTGCGAGGAACTGGTTGAGTGTAGCAAATTGATTTTGATTGTTGCCATGGCCTTGATTTCCTTGGTTGCGCTCTTGCAAGAGTTGCATAAGCATCTGCGTGTTGGTGTTGGTAGCGGCCATCACAGCTTGCCATGCCTCCGGAGGTGGAGGTGGTGGTGGCGGATCCAGATTCAGACGCGTTGGAGGAGCCATCCTGAAGAGGGTGACATCCGTTAGCATCTTGACAGACATATATTCAAGCTGAATCAAATGGATCGGAATTGCAACATATAGCCTTAACATTCGAACAAGAATGAACGAATGAATTCCAAAATAAATGGTCACACTTCCATAAATTGAGAAACCACTTAGATAGAGGTAGATGAATAAAACAGCAAGGTACGGACATGAACAAATACTTGGTAAGGATTACCCAATCACAAACCAAATATCCGCGGAAGAAATACTAGAGCTACATGAATTCCCACCTATGAAACTCCTGAACTTTTCCGGTTATGCAATCAGGTGTTGGGGATACAGGGGAAGCATAATATCTCACCCAAATCTAGCAAATCCTACATCCAGCTGTATCCATCCTTCAACACATAACCAAGAAACATTCGGAAATCATTTACCTCAACCTTCGAAAAGTATCCGTTATACGAGTTATGGCAATACTCTCGAACTCCCGCCCCAGTACTGGGTGGCGTCGAGGTTATCTCACCAACAACTGCATAAAAGAGATTTTCGATGTCGGCGAAACTCAGGTATTCCAGAACTGCAATGATAAAATTGTGACGACAACACCTCGGAGCTCAACTCCCCAGGACACTGCCACAACCCCTAAATGTCAGGAGGCACCAAGAACAATGTTCTCGTCACAAAACCATCGGAATGATTCCAAGATACCCACGTGATCCTATTTTTTTGTGAAATTTGAGAAGAGAAGAGTCAAAACTCTACGCCAGGATGCCTCACCAGAGCGACGAAGGGACTGAGGAGTAAAAAGAATCCTACTCTCCGATATATATATATATATATAATCCTAAAAGACTCAAAACATTTTTCTAGACTCAACAACGCCATTGATTCGATCAAGCAGGGGGCTCCTAAGTCGGGGAAGGCTCTGATTACCAACTTGTGACACCCACGATGTGGCTATATCTCCCATGTGTCGGAGCACAACTTAGAGGCATAACCGCATTGTAGGCAATGTCGCAAGAGGGGTAATCTTTACACATCCCATGTACTGAATAAGAGAAGAGGTACATAGTTGGCTTACAATTGCCAATCCACACAATACATAAATATAGCATTACAATCATCCAGATACAATCAAGGTCCGACTACGGAACCAAAATAAAGACAACCCCATATGCATAATGTCCTCGATCGCCCCAACAGGGCTCCACTATTGATCGTCTGGAAAGGAAACGTAGTATCGTCCTGAGTCCTCATCGAACTCCCAATTGAGCTCAGTCGTATCTCCTGGAACGGTATCATCGGCACCTGCATCTGGTTTTGGAAGTAATCTGTGAGTCACGGGGACTCAGCAATCTCACACCCTCGTGATCAAGACTATTTAAGTTTATAGGTAGGGAAAAGGTATGAGGTGGAGCTGCAGCAAGCACTAGCATATATGGTGGCTAACATACGCAAATGAGAGCGAGAAGAGAAGGCAAAGCATGTTCGGGAATCTATGATCAAGAAGTGATCCTAGAAATCCTTACGTTCACGCATAACCCGAGATCGTGTTCTCTTCCCGGACTCCGCCGAAAAGAGACCATCACGGCTACACACACTGTTGATCCATTTTAATTAAGTTAAGTTTCAGGTTTTCTACAACCGGACATTAACAAATTCCCATCTGCCCATAACCACGGGCACGGCTTTCGAAAGATAAAATCCCTGCAGGGGTGTCCCAACTTAGCCCATCACAAGCTCTCACGGTCAACGAAGGATATTCCTTCTCCCAGGACGGCCCGATCAGACTCGGAATCCCGGTTACAAGACATCTCGACAAAGGTAAAACTAAACCAGCAAAGCCACCTGAATGTGCCGACAAATCCCGATAGGAGCTGCACATATCTCGTTCTCAGGGCACACCGGATTGTCCAAGGTTCCGGTAGGCTAGCCCAGAGTTGCCCCTGGTGGCCACCGACAGCTGACAGGTTGGACCAACACTCAGAGGAGCACTGGCCCGGGGGTTTAAAATAAAGATGACCCTTGAGTCCACGGAACCCAAGGGAAAAGAGGCTAGATGGAAAATGGTAAAACCAATGTTGGGCCTTGCTGGAGGAGTTTTATTCAAGGCGAACTGTCAAGGGGTTCTCATTATAACCCAACCGTGTAAGGAACGCAAAATCAAGGAATATAACACCGGTATGACGGAAACTAGGGCGGCAAGAGTGGAACAAAACACCAGGCATAAGGTCGAGCCTTCCGCCCTTTACCAAGTATATAGGTGCATTAAAGTAAACAAGATATAATAGTGATATCCCAACAATAAACATGTTCCAACAAGGAACAAACTCCAATCTTCACCTGCAACTAGCAACGCTATAAGAGGGGCTAAGCAAAGCGGTAACATAGCCAAACAACGGTTTGCTAGGACAAGGTGGATTAGAGGTTTGACATGGAAATATGGGAGGCATGGTAAGCATGTGGTAGGTATCGAGGCATAGGCATAGCAATAGAGCGAGCAACTAGCAAGCAAAGATAGAAGTGATTTCGAGGGTATGGTCATCTTGCCTGCAAAGTTCTCCGAGTTGACGTAAGCTTGATCCTCGTAAGCGTACTCAACTGGTTCCTCAATCACGTACTCGTCTCCTGGCTCTACCCAAAGCAAGAACACAAGCAAAGGGATCCACGATCAACCACGGTGCAATGCGCAAGCAACATGATGCAAAACATGGCATCATATGCGGGATGTGATATGTAATGCATATGCGTGCTCCGGAAGGAAAAGATTGAACCAGGCCTCAAATTGGAAAAGCAAGAGTGTCTCTGGAAAAATGAGTTGATTTCAGTCGAAATCGATATAAAGATCACCGGAATCGGATGAACGGTTTGCAAATGGCAAGCAAAACAATAATGGCACCAATCTGCGATTAACAGCACGATGCCATCTAAATGCATCAAGAACAACAAGCTACTGCACTCTAACATAGCAACAAAGCACATGACAGTGATCCACTCAAGATGCTTGACAAAATATATGCACAAAGCTATGGCTAATTCACTCAAAAGCAGGCTCAAACAAGCATGGCAAAAGTGCAAAAGATATTAGGATCACAGACTTAGTGAAAATAACATGTCGGGATTTAACATCAGGAAGCAATGTTTAGAGCAAGATTACAACATGTTACAGGAACATATCATGGCAAAGCAAGGCATGGCATGAAACTACTCAAAGCATATAACAAAAGTCCCTTACTGACCATAAGCCAAAAGGGATCAGAAAATACAATGGCAACCATGTGAACATAGCAAGTTTCGTTAACAGATTCAGACTTAGCAGAAAACTGGACATGGTAAAAACAGAGTTACGTAGGCATGTTTGCGACCTCGATGCACTCACCACAAGGCATATCATGACAAACTAAGCATACACCCATCAAGAAGACATGATCAATAAGCTAACCATGGCAAGAACACTCTCGTAGCATGCATGGAACAACTACAACAACCTTGGCAAAATTGATTAACACGTAAACAATCTGCCAGGAACATTTTATAGCAAAAGTAGAGCAAGATTGAGTCATGCTAGGGTACTCCATAATTGCAAACAAAGACATGGATGGATAGAACATAACAATATCTAAAAATCATCCTTACTGAACATGCTCAAAAGAGGCATGGATCACTCTGTAGCAACAAGAATAAATGGCATAAAAATATCATCAGGAAAATGACTTAGAAGAATTCTAAGTCCCTGAAATCAGCAACATCACGAGAGCTATTTTGCATGCTTGTGCTAGGCACCACATTGATCACAGAAATACATGGCATACACCCCTATAAAGATGGCATGGCATAGCCCAAAACACATGTAGGGCTCAAGTTCATAGGAGGCACACATTAAACATGGCAAAAATGACAAATGGCCATAATCTGTTAAAAATCAGAACCTAACATTACATAGCACTCTTGCAGCAGCCTTTAGGTCATCAAGATGTACTCAAATGAACATGGTGCAATGGATGAAATGAAGTGCACATCCAGACAAACAATTTGATATGCTACACGCCCAAAACGGAGCTACAGATGCAAAGATATGACATCATGAAGTTAGCTAAAAATATCAGGAACCGGGGACTTCGAGGAAAAACGAGGTCAACCCCTAAATTTCAGATCTAGATCTGGCGACTCGGTCATGGTTGACGAGGTTCGACGGGGTTGGCGCCAGAGTTGAGGAAGAGGCCGGCCGGGGCTCATCGGAGTGCTGCCGGAGATGGGGAAGCCGGCTGGAGTGGAGGGAAACGGCGAGGCGAGGCAGAGCGGCGGTCGGGCGGCGCTGGTGCGGCAGGGCGGCGGCGAGGCGATGCGGTGGCGACGGCTGGGCGGCGCTGGTGCGGCGGACGGGCCGCAACGGAGGAGGGGAACCGGGCGGCGGCGCGTCGAGGGAGGCGGCGTGGGGCGCGGTCGCGGGTGGCGGGGAGGCGCGCGGGCCAAGCGGGCCTGCCCTGGGCTCGGCAGGCCGGCGGCAATGTGGGGCGCTGCTCGCCACGTGGCGGCGCATAGTTGGACGGGGGAGCGGGCGGACGTGTCCGTCGGTGGCGATTTTCGTCCGACGGCGGCGATGTGGGAAAAAGCTAGGGTTAGGGGTGGATTGATCCGAGATTTTTGGGGGAGATGCCTATTTATACATAGAAGGAGCTAGGAGACTCCAAATTGAGCACGGTTTTCGGCCACGCGATCGTGATCGAACGACCGAGATGATGGAGGGGGTTTAGGTGGGTTTTGGGCCAATTTGGAGAGGTGTTGGGCTGCAACACACACGAGGCCTTTTTGGTTCCTCGGTTAACCGTTGGAGTATCAAACGAAGTCCAAATGGCATGAAACTTGATAGGCGGTCTACCGGTAGTATACCAAGGCCGCTTGGCAAGTATCGGTCCAATCCGAGAACGTTTAACACCCACACACGAAAAGAGGCAAAAGGGGACGACGGAGGACATAGGAGTGCCGGAATGCAAAACGGACAATGGGGAAAAAGCTCGGATGCATGAGACGAACACGTATGCAAATGCGATGCACATGATGACATGATATGAGATGCATGACAAGACAAAATGCAAAATTAAGACGGAACCCAACAATGAGGAATATCAGAACTTAGTGTCGGAAATGGCAAGAGTTGGAATACAAATATGGCAGGTTACATACGGGGCGTTACACCATGGACTTAGAAGATTTTAATATTGCTTGTAAACTCCCTCAGTAGGGTAGTGCTAGTGAGCCTCGCAAATCTGAATATAAAGACTTTCTTGCTTTTATAACTGTGGTGGAATCTAGGGAGATCACGCAAGCTACTATAGGGAGCATTCATTTCCCCGCCATACATTATTTTGCTCTATTTATAGGTAGATGCATTAACGGTAAGGACGAGGCATGTCACATGTGCGTTCCCGATCTTAGTGTTCTCAAGAGTGTTGTTTAGGAGATAGACAATATAACTTGGAGGCCATTGTTGCACGTAGGTTGCATAATAATAGTATTGATGGAGATTTCTTTGGTGGAATTTATGCAACCCGTTTAGCTGATTTTCTTGAGATACCCATACGTGGAGATGATATTGAGTTGCCTCTTGCTTATTTAGATTATAATGCTATGGTTCATCATCAGTTTGTTAAGAGGAACGGTCAGTCCCTCCAGTACCGACTAATCTTTGACAAACGACGTACCTATCATGTCGCTCTCCCTGCTCCTACTTTCTTTGAATTTCAGGCAAAAGGGAGATATGTTATAACCAGGGAGGAGGCGAACGAATACGAGAGGAGGACGGAGGCAGCCAGCCTCCAAGCTGCAGCCCTTCAGGCAGTAGCTGATGCATCTCAGTACGACCCCAGCTTCAACTTCAGATATCCACCAGGCCATCCATGGGCATAGACCAACTTAGGCCAAAAGCCTAAGCTTGGGGGAGTACGTATTTCTCACCGACATTACATTCATGTTCACACACTCATGCCAGTTGTCGGTGCTCATACTTTTTCATTGTATCATCCATGCTAGTTTATTTTCTTTTTAAGCTTTCTTCTTGTGCATTTCAAAAACCTTAAGAAAAAACCCCAAAAAATAGTTGTAGCTTTTAGCTAGTTTACTTTTCATGCCTGTAGTAGCAGTAATTAAAAAGAAAACCCAAAAATATTTCTCGTTCTTCTTTTGCTTGTTGGGAGCTTTCCCATGTAAATATTTTTGTTCCTTTTCTTTGGGGGTCGAGAGGAGAAGACCACGATGAAATTGTTGAGTGGCTCTTATATGCATTATTGTTGATCTAACAAAGATCCCATATTACCTTGTCTTCTCCCTTGAATTGAATGCTTGCAGATTCTAGCTTAGTCCAATGCACGTGCACTATTATTGTTATCCACACTATTCGGTCGTGCAAGTGAAAGGCAATAATGATGATATATGATGAACCGATTGAGATGAGAAAAGCTGGTATGAACTCGACCTCTCTTGTTTTTGTAAATATGATTAGTCCATCGTTCCTGATTCAGCCTATTATGAATGAAACATGTTTGCAATGACAATTAGAGATTATAGTTGCTTATGACATGCTTAATTTTCTAGGAGTTTATAATGGTTTACCTTGCGTGCCAACATGCTATTAAAATGGTTGTGATGTGGTATGATAGGGTGGTATCCTCCTTTGAACGATTCGAGTGGCTTGACTTGGCACATGTTCACGCATGTAGTTGAAACATAATCAACATAGCCTCCATGATATTTATGTTCATAGTGAATTATATCCTACTCATGCTTGCATTCAGTGTTGATTAATTTTAATGCATGTTCATGACTGTTGTCGCTCTCTAGCTGGTCGCTTCCCAGTCTCTTTCTAGCCTTCACTTGTACTAAGCAGGAATACTGCTTGTGCATCCAATTCCATAAACCCCAAAGTTATTCCAAATGAGTCCATCATACCTTCCTATATACAATATCTACCTGCCATTCCATGTAAATTTGTATGTGCCAAACTCTAAACCTTCAAATAAGCATTCTGTTTTGTATGCTCGAATAGCTCATGTATCAACTAGGGTTGTCTGTATCCTCCATGCTAGGCGGGTTATTCTCAAGAGGAGTGGACTCCTCTCCTCACTCATGAGAAAATGGCTGGTCACCGGGATGCCCAGTCCCATGCTCAAATCAATTCAAAATAATTGCAAACAAAACTCCCCCAGGATTGTTGTTAGTTGGAGGCACCCGTTGTTTCGGGCAAGCCATGGATTGATGCTTGTTGGTGGTGGGGGAGTATAAACTTTACCATTCTGCTTGGGAACCGCCTATAATGTGTGTAGCATGGAAGATATCAAGATCTCTCGGTTGTTATATTGACAATGAAAGTATACCGCTCAAAATATCATTCATCTCTATTTCAAAATCGAGCTTTGGCACCTCTACAAATCTCTGCTTCCCTCTGCGATGGGCCTATCTATTTACTTTTATGTTGAGTCATCATCCTCTTATTAAAAGGCACCAGTTGGAGAGCACCACTGTCATTTGCATGTATTATCATTAGTTTACATTGAGTATGACTTGACTGAATCTCTTTTACCATGAATTACAATGTCTAGTCAGTCCTTGATCTTTAAAGGTGCTCTGCATTTATGTTTTGCGGTCTCAGAAAGGGCTAGCGAGATACCATCTTGTTATATCATATTATGATTGTTTTGAGAAAGTGTTGTCATCCCAGATTTATTATTATTGCTCGCTAGTTGATTATGCCATTGATATGAGTAAACATGAGACCTAAATGTTATTGTGAATATGGTTAGTTCATAATCTTTGCTGAAAACATGAATGCCGGTTTTACATATTTACAATAACAAGAGCAAATGGAGTTTGTAAAAGTTTTTCTTTATCACTTTCAGTTTATCAACTGAATTGCTTGAGGACAAGCAAAGGTTTAAGCTTGGGGTAGTTGATACGTCTCCATCGTATCTACTTTGCCAAACACTTTTGCCCTTGTTTTGGACTCTAATTTGCATGATTTGAATGGAACTAACCCGGACTGACGCTGTTTTTAGCAGAATTGCCATGGTGTTATTTTTGTGCAGAAATAAAAGTTCTTGGAATGACCTGAAAATCAACGGAGTTATTTTTGGAACATATAAAAAAATACTGGCGAAAGAATCAAGGCCAGGGGGCCACACCCTATCCACGAGGGTGGGGCGCGCCCCCTGCCTCATGGGCCCCCTGGTGCTCCACCGACCTCAACTCCAACTCCATATATTCATGTTCAGGGAGAAAAAAATAAGAGAGAAGGATTCATCATGTTTTACAATACGGAGCCACCGCCAAGCCCTAATCTCGCTTGGGAGGGCTGATCTGGAGTCCTCTCGGGGTTCCGGAGAGGGGAATCCGTCGCCATCATCGTCATCAACCTTCCTCCATCACCAATTTCATGATGCTCACCGCCGTGCATGAGTAATTCCATCGTAGGCTTGCTGGACGGTGATGGGTTGGATGAGATTTATCATGTAATCGAGTTAGTTTTGTTAGGGCTTGATCCCTAGTATCCACTATATTCTGAGATTGATGTTGCTATGACTTTGCTATGCTTAATGCTTGTCACTAGGGCCCGAGTGCCGTGATTTCAGATCTGAACCTATTATGTTTTTATGAATATATGTGATTTCTTGATCCTATCTTGCAAGTCTATAGTCACCTATTATGTGTTATGATCCGTTAACCCCGAAGTGACAATAATCAGGATACTTACCGGTGATGACCGTAGTTTGAGGAGTTCATGTATTCACTATGTGTTAATGATTTGCTCCGGTACTCTATTAAAAGGAGGCCTTAATATCCCTTAGTTTCCAATAGGACCCCGCTGCCACGGGAGGGTAGGACAAAAGATGTCATGCAAGTTCTTTTCCATTAGCACGTATGACTATATTCGGAATACATGCCTACATTACATTGATGAACTGGAGCTAGTTCTATATCTCCCAATGTTATAACTGTTGCATGATTGATCGCATCCGACATAATTATCCATCATTGATCCATTGCCTATGAGCTTTTCATATATTGTTCTTCGCTTATTTACTTTTTCGTTGCTACTGTTACAATCACTATAAAACCAAAACTGCTATCATTACTTTTGCCATCGTTACCACTACTATCATATTACTTTGCTACTAAACGCTTTGATGCAGATATTAAGTTTCCAGGTGTGGTTGAATTGACAACTCAGCTGCTAATACTTGAGAATATTCTTTGGCTCCCCTTGTGTCGAATCAATAAATTTGGGTTGAATACTCTACCCTCGAAAATTGTTGCGATACCCTATACTTGTGGGTTATCAGGAAGCAGAGCCGAAGACCGCACCTCCTGCCGAAGATTTATCATTTCAAGCATGAACTGTGGGTGCCAAGTGCTACCTCTTGAGCATGCGTTGGTTTTTCCCTTGAAGAGGAAAGGGTGATGCAGCACAGTAGCGTAAGTATTTCCCTTAGTTTTTGAGAACCAAGGTATCAATCCAGTAGGAGACTACACGCAAATCGCCTAGTACATGTACAAACAATCAAGAACCTTGCAACCAACGCGATAAAGGGGTTGTCAATCCCTTCATGGACACTTGCAAAAGTGAGATCTGATAAATATAATAAGATAAATATTTTTGGTATTTTTGTTGTATAGATTGAAAAGTATAGATTGCAAAATAAATAGTAAACTAGAACTATAGATCGGAAACTTATATGATGTAAAGTAGACCCGGGGGCCATAGGTTTCACTAGTGGCTTCTCTCAAGATAGCATAAATTACGATGGGTGAACAAATTACTACCGAGCAATTGATCAAAAAGCGCATAGTTATGATAATATCTAGGCATGATCATGAACGTAGGCATCACGTCCATGTCAAGTAGACCGAAACAATTCTGCATCTACTACTATTACTCCGCACATCGACCGCTATCCAGCATGCATCTAGAGTATTAAGTTCATAAGAACAGAGTAACACATTAGGAAAGATGACATGATGTATAGGGATAAACTCAAGCAATATGATATAAACCCCATCTTTTTATCCTCGATGGCAACAATGCAATACGTGTCGGTTCCCTTTCTATCACTGGGATCGAGCACCGCAAGATTAAACCCAAAGCTACGCACGTCTCCCATTGCAAGAAAGATCAATCTAGTAGGCCAAACTAAACCGATAATTAGAAGAGACTTGCAAAGATACCAAATCATGCATATAAGAATTCAGAGAAGAATCAAATATTGTTCATAGATAATCTTGATCATAAACCCACAATTCATCGGATCACGGCAAACACACCGCAAAAAGTATTACATCGAATAGATCTCCAAGAACATAGAGGAGAACTTTGTATTGAGAACCAAAGAAAGAGAAAAAGGCATCTAGCTAATAACTATGGGCCCAAAGGTCTGTGGTAAAATACTCACACATCATCGGAGAGGCTATGGTGTTAATGTAGAAGCCCTCCGTGATCGAATCCCACTCCGGCGGATCGCCGGAAAAGGTCCCCAGATGGGATCTCATAGGTACAGAAGGTTGCGGCAGTGCAAATGTGGTTTCGTGGCTCCCCTGGATGTTTTCAGGGTATAAGAGTATATATAGGCGAAAGAAGTAGGTCGGTGGAGCTCTGTGGGGCCCATGAGGGTGGGGGCGCACCTACCCCCCTGGGCGCGCCCCCTGCCTCGTGGAAGCTTCGCGGACTTCCAGACTTGTACTCCAAGTCTCCCGGGTGACGTTTGTTCTAAGAAAGATCCTGATGACCCACAAATGTAGGGGATCTATTGTAGCCTTTTCGATAAGTAAGAGTGTCAAACCCAACGAGGAGCAGAAGGAAATGATAAGTGGTTTTTAGCAAGATATTCTCTGCAAGCACTGAAATTATCGGTAACAGATAGTTTTGTGATAAGGTAATTTGTAACGAGTAGCAAGTAATAAAAGTAAATAAGGTGAAGCAAGATGGCCCAATTCTTTTTGTAGCAAAGTACAAGCCTGGAAAAACTCTTATATGAAGGAAAGTGCTCCTGAGGACACATGGGAATTATCGTCAAGCTAGTTTTCATCACGTTCATATGATTCACGTTCGGTACTTTGATAATTTGATATGTGGGTGGACCGGTGCTTGGGTATTGTCCTTACTTGGACAAGCATCCCACTTATGATTAACTCCTATTGCAAGCATCCGCAACTATAAAAGAAGTATTAAGGTAAACCTAACCATAGCATGAAACATATGGATCCAAATCATCCCCTTACGAAGCAACGCATAAACTAGGGTTTAAGCTTCTGTCACTCTAGCAACCCATCATCTACTTATTACTTCCCAATGCCTTCCTATAGGCCCAAACAATGGTGAAGTGTAATGTAGTCGACGTTCACATGACACCACTAGAGGAGAGACAACATACATCTCATCAAAATATCGAACGAATACCAAATTCACATGACTACTAATAGCAAGACTTCTCCCATGTCCTCAGGAACAAACATAACTACTCACAAAGCATATTCGTGTTCATAATCAGAGGGGTATTAATATGCATAATGGATCTGAACATATGATCTTCCACCAAGTAAACCAACTAGCGCCAACTACAAGGAGTAATCAACACTACTAGCAACCTAGAGGTACCAATCCCAAGCTATGAGGCAAAGATTGGATACAAGAGATAAACTAGGATTTGAGAGGAGATGGTGCTGGTGAAGATGTTGATGGAGATTGGGCCCCTCCCGATGAGAGGAGCGTTGGTGATGACGATGGCGATGATTTCCCCCTCTCGGAGGGAAGTTTCCCCGGCAGAACAGCTCCCCTGGAGCCCTAGATTGGTTCCGCCAAGGTTCCGCCTCGTGGCGGCGGAGTTTCGTCCCGTAAGCTTGCTTATGATTTTTCTCGGACGAAAGACCTCATATAGCAGAAGATGGGCATCGGAGGGCCACCAGGGGGCTCACCAGGCAGGGGGCGCGCCCCCCACCCTCGTGGCCAGGGTGTGGGCTGCTACCTCTTGAGCACTGCGTTGGTTTTCCCTTGAAGAGGAAAGGGTGATGCAGTAAAGTAGCGTAAGTATTTCCATCAGTTTTTGAGAACCAAGGTATCAATCTAGTAGGAGATCACACTCAAGTCCCACGCACCTACACAAACAAATAAGAACCTCGCAACCAACGCGATAAAGGGGTTGTCAATCCCTTTACGGTCACTTACGAGAGTGAGATCGGATAGATATGATAAGATAATATTTTTGGTATTTTCATGATAAAGAGAAACAAAGATGCAAAGTAAAATAAACGGCAAAATAAATAACTAAGTGTTGGAAGATTAATATGATGGAAGATAGACCCGGGGGGCATAGGTTTCACTAGTGGCTTCTCTCAAGAGCATAAGTGTTACGGTGGGTAAATGAATTACTGTCGAGCAATTGATAAAATTGAGCATTATTATGAGAATATCTAGGTATGATCATGTATATAGGCATCACGTCTGCGACAAGTAGACCGAAACGATTCTGCATCTACTACTATTACTCCACACATCGACCGCTATCCGACATGCATCTAGAGTATTAAGTTCATAAGAACAGAGTAATGCTTTAAGTAAGATGACATGATGTAGAGGGATAAACTCATGCAATATGATATAAACCCCATCTTTTTATCCTCGATGGAAACAATACAATATGTGTCGTTTCCCTTTCTGTCACTGGGATCGAGCACCGCAAGATTGAACCCAAAGCTAAGCACTTCTCCCATTGCAAGAAAGATCAATCTAGTAGGCCAAACCAAACTGATAATTCGAAGAGACTTGCAAAGATAAACCAATCATACATAAAAGAATTCAGAGAAGATTCAAATACTGTTCATAGATAAACTTGATCATAAACCCACAATTCATGGGATCTCGACAAACACACCGCAAAAGAAGATTACATCGAATAGATCTCCAAGAAGATCGAGGAGAACTTTGTATTGAGATCCAAAGAGAGAGAAGAAGCCATCTAGCTAATAACTATGGACCCGTAGGTCTGAAGTAAACTACTCACACATCACCGGAGAGGCCATGGAGTTGATGTAGAGGCCCTCCGTGATCAATGCCCCCTCCGGCGGAGCTTCGGAAAAGGCCCCAAGATGGGATCTCTCGGGTACAGAAGGTTGCGGCGGTGGAATTAGGTTTTCGTGGTGCTCCTGGATGTTTGTGGGGTACATGGATATATATATAGGAGGAAGAAGTACGTCGGTGGAGCAACAAGGGGCCCACGAGGGTGGAGGGCGCGCCCAGGGGGGTAGGCGCGCCCCCTGCCTCGTGGCTTCCTCGATTGTTTCTTGACATCCACTCCAAGTCTCCTGGATCACGTTCGTTGAGAAAATCACGTTCCCGAAGGTTTCATTCTGTTTGGACTCCGTTTGATATTCCTTTTCTGCGAAACCCTAAAATAGGCAAAAAAAACAGCAATTTGGGTTGGGCCTCCGGTTAATAGGTTAGTCCCAAAAAGGATATAAAAGTGTAAAATAAAGCCCATTAACATTCAAAATAGATAATATAATAGCATGGAGCAATCAAAAATTATAGATACGCTGGAGACCTATCAAGCATCCCCAAGCTTAATTCATGCTCGTCCTCGAGTAGGTAAATGATAAAAGAAGAGTTTTTGATATGGAATGCTTTCTAACATATTTCTCAATGTAATTTTTTCCTTATT
This sequence comes from Triticum urartu, assembly GCF_003073215.2. Classification (NCBI taxonomy): domain Eukaryota; kingdom Viridiplantae; phylum Streptophyta; class Magnoliopsida; order Poales; family Poaceae; genus Triticum; species Triticum urartu. Next base: position 482,725,273 of record NC_053027.1, read on the forward strand.
GCGGCATGAATGTTCAGATCTGAAAGATTCAAGATAAAAGTTTAATGTTGACATAAAAATAATAATACTTCAAGCATACTAACTAAGCAATTATGTCTTCTCAAAATAACATGGCCAAAGAAAGTTATCCCTACAAAATCATATAGTCTGGCTATGCTCTATATTCACAACACAAAATATTTAAATCATGCACAACCCCGATGACAAGCCAAGCAATTGTTTCATACTTTTGATGTTCTCAAACTTTTTCAATCTTCACGCAATATATGAGCGTGAGCCATGGATATAGCACTATATGTGGAATAGAATGGTGGTTGTGGAGAAGACAAAAAAGGAGAAGATAGTCTCACATCAACTAGGCGTATCAACATGCTATGGAGATGTCCATCAATAGATATCTATGTGAGTGAGTAGGGATTCCCATGCAACGGATGCACTAGAGCTATAAGTATATGAAAGCTCAACAAAAGAAACTAAGTGGGTGTGCATCCAACTTGCTTGCTCATTAAGACCTAGGGCATTTTGAGGAAGACCATCATTGGAATATACAAGCCAAGTTCTATAATGAAAAATTCCCACTAGTATATGAAAGTGGTATCATAGGAGACTCTCTATCATGAAGATAATGGTGCTAATTTGAAGCACAAGTGTGGAAAAAGGATAGTAGCATTGTCCCTTCTCTCTTTTTCACTCATTCACATTTTTTTATTTGGGCCTTTTTTGGCATCTTTTCTCTTTTTTTCGTCCGGAGTCTCATCCCGACTTGTGGGGGAATCATAGTCTCCATCATCCTTTCCTCACTTGGGACAATGCTCTAATAATGATGATCATCACACTTTATTTACTTACAACTCAAGAATTACAACTCGATACTCAGAACAAAATATGACTCTATGTGAATGCCTCCAGCGGTGTACCGGGATGTGCAATGATGCATGAGTGACATGTATGAAATTATGAACGGTGGCTTTGCCACAAATATGATGTCAACTACATGATCATGCAAGCAATATGACAATGATGAAGCGTGTCATAATAACGGAACAGTGGAAAGTTGCATGGCAATATATCTCGGAATGGCTATGGAAATGCCATAATAGGTAGGTATGGTGGTTTTTTTGAGGAAGGTATATGGTGGGTTTATGATACCGGCGAAAAGTGCGTGATATTAGAGGGGCTAGCAATGGTGGAAGGGTGAGAGTGCGTATAATCCATGGACTCAACATTAGTCATAAAGAACTCATGTACTTATTGCAAAATTCTACAGGTTATCAAAGAAAAGTATTACGCGCATGCTCCTAGGGGGATAGATTGGTAGGAAAAGACCATTGCTCGTCCCCGACCGCCACCCATAAGGAAGACAATCAATAAATAAATCATGCTCTGACTTCATCACATAACGGTTCACTATACGTGCATGCTACGGGAATCACAAACTTCAACACAAGTATTTCTCAAATTCACAACTACTCAACTAGCATGACTCTAATATCACCATCTCCATATCTCAAAACAATTATCAAGTATCAAACTTCTCATAGTATTCAATGCACTTCTATGAAAGTTTTTATATTAAAGCAAATTTCCATGCTGTTCTAAAGGACTCTCAAAATAATATAAGTGAAGCATGAGAGATCAATTATTTCTATAAAATAAAACCACCGCCGTGCTCTAAAATATATAAGTGAAGCACTAGAGCAAAAACTATATAGCTCAAAAGATATAAATGAAGCACATAGAGTATACTAATAAATTTCAAATCATGTGAGTCTCTCTCAAAAGGTGTGTACAACAAGGATGATTGTGGTAAACTAAAAAAAAGACTCAAATCATACAAGACACTCCAAGCAAAACACATATCATGTGATGAATAAAAATATAGCTCCAAGTAAAGTTACCGATAGACGAAGACGAAAGAGCGGATGCCTTCCGGGGCATCCCCAAGCTTAGGCTTCTTGGTGTCCTTGAATTTTACCTTGGGGTGACATGGGAATCCCCAAGCTTAGTCTCTTGCCACTCTTTGTTCCATAATCCATCAAATCTTTACCCAAAACTTGAAAACTTCACAACACAAAACTCAAAATAGAAAATCTCGTGAGCTCTGTTAGCGAAAGAAAACAAAGCACCACTTCAAGGTACTGTAATGAACTCATTATTTATTTATAATTGTGTTAAACCTACTGTATTCCAACTTCTCTATGGTTTATAAGCTCTTTTACTAGCCATAGATTCATCAAAATAAGCAAACAACACAAGAAAACAGAATCTGTCAAAAATAGAACAGTCTGTAGTAATCTGTAGCTAACGCAACTTCTGGAACCCCAAAAATTCAAAAATAAATTTCTGGGCGTGAGGAATTTATCTATTAATCATCTGAAAAAGGAATTAACTAAATAGCGCTCTCCAAATAAAAATGGCAGCAATTCTCGTGAGCACTAAAGTTTCTGTTTTTTACAGCAAGATCAAAAAGACTTTCCCCAAGTCTTCCCAATGGTTCTACTTGGCACAAACACTAATTAAACACAAAAAAACAACCAAAAAGAGTCTAGATAAATTATTTATTACTAAACAGGAGCAAAAGGCAAGGAATAAAAATAAAATTGGGTTGCCTCCCAACAAGCGCTATCGTTTAACGCCCCTAGCTAGGCATAAAAGCAAGGATAGATCTAGGTATTGCCATCTTTGGTATTAGGAAAGAAAAGAGAAAATTTATTTTCTATAGCATTTATCTTTCTATTTTGAGATAGCACGTGGCCATTAATGGTGGAAGAAAGATTAAGCACGTTACGAAAATTGGCATCTAAGCTAGCCTTCATTTCTTTGATAATTTCATTTTGATAAAAGCACAAAAGAGAGGTAGGTTCAACCTTCTCATACATGGGGTGCCCAAATATAGTTTTCATCTTTTCATAAGTATCCATGGGATCCCCCTCAAGAAAACCCTCTTCAAAAATAGAATCTAGAACTTGATAATTGTGACAAAACCCGGTATCATCATAGATGTGGTGGGCTCCTACTTCTATGACAAAAAATCATGACAGAAAATGGGCTTTTCGTCCTGGGCGGGCCGGAGACGCAGCTGCATGACATTCTTTGGGCCGTCCATGACGGAAAAAACCGTGGTAGAAGCGAGGGCGAGGAAAATTTCGGGGAGTTCCCAGTTACGGTGGGAGGTCGGGGGCCGAGCGATGCGTGCTTCTCTCGTACACGTACGCGCGTGTGTGCGAGGCGTTGGCTCTAACTGAACCCGAGCGAGGCGTTGGGCTCTAACTGAACCCGAGCGATTGCACTGCAGGCTACGCGTTACTGAACCCGAGCGATCGATCGATGGCTGTTAACTGAACCCAATCGAGCGATTCCTTCGCTACTGCTGCTAACTGAAGCCGATCGATGCTGCCTCTGGATGACAGTGAGCATTGCGGGGGGGTTGGAATGAACAGTTTCCCGGTGAGGATGGATGAACAGGACCCGTGGTGTTGCCTCTGGATGAACAGGACCCGGATCGATCGAGCCAGTTGGGGCTGGATGAACAGGACCCCGTGGAGGCTGATGAACAGGACCACCCCATGGAGGGCAGGATGAACAGTAGACGGTGAGGGCAAGGATGAACAGTAGCCCGTGGAGGGTGGTTGAACAGGAGCCCGTGGAGAGGGCTGGTTGAACAGTAGCCGGTGGAGTAGCGCGCGGTGGAGGCTGGATGAACAGGAGCCCGTGGATGAACAGTCGCAGGTGGAGGCTGGAGGAGGTCGACGGTGGATGAACAGTAGCCCGTAGAGGGGTGGTGACAGGAGCGTGGAGAGGGGTTGAACAGTAGCCGGTGGAGTAGGCGCGGTGGAGGCTGGATGAACAGGAGCCCGTGGAGGCTGGAGGAGGTCGAGTAGCCCAGTGGAGGCTGGAGGAGGTCGACGGTGGAGATGAACAGTATCCCGTGGAGTCCCGTTTTGCGGTACGCCACACCCCTCCCGATGAACAGGACCCCCGTTTCGACCGTAGCGCTCCAACACAAGTCCGTTTCGTCCGTTTTGCGGTACGCCACACCCCTCCTGATCAACAGGACCCGTTTCGACCGTAGGAGGTCCGTTTCTCCGTTTTGCGGTACGCCAGACCCCTCCCGATGAACAGGATCCCGTTTCGAAACGTGGCCGGTTGAACACAAGGCCGTTTCCTCCGTTCTGCGGTACGCCAGGCCTCGTTTCCATCGCCTGTTCCGTCCAAGCCCTCCCGATGAACACGACGCATTCCGTTGCCTCCCCATGAACACGATGCATTCCGTTGCCTCCCCATGAACACGACGCATTCCGTTGTGTCCCCATGACCACGACGGCGACGCTGTTTCTCCGTTCCGACCTAGCCATGTACACGAGCCCTGGCCACACGTATGCGCGAGTAGGCGTTCGAGACCCCGCCCGTATGTACACATACGTGGCCGTATTTTCTTTCTTGCACCCTGGCCACTGTACGTACATGTACATGCTACGTGCGCGCCTCTACTACGACACGTGCGCGCCTCTACATCGACCAGCCTGGCCGTACATATGCGCGAGTAGGCGTTCGAGACCCCGCCCGTATGTACACATGCGTGGCCGTATTTTCTTTCTTGCACCCTGGCCGTTGTACGTACGTGTACATGCTACGTGCGCGCCTCTACTACGACACGTGCGCGCCTCTACATCGACCAGTATATATGTACGTACACGTTCGCGACCAGAATGACAACGCTATGTACGCTTCGACCAGGTGAGTCCCGACTGTCACTTCCTTGCGTGCGAAGATGTAGCTGGTGGGTCCCAGCAGTCAGGGGCAAACGTTTTTTTCACGAAATACAGTGGCCCGTCCGGTGGGTCCCCGCTGTCAGGTGGAGGAATAATTATTTTGCGCGTAATAAGGAGGCACTTCCTTACTGTGGCCGTGGACTCAGTTGTCAGCGTCTCCACGCACAGTACTCTTCTGATGGAAGTCGGTCATTGACCACATTGACCACGCCACGCCAAGAGCACCACGGCGGTGGACGACGGCGAGGCCTAGGAAGGGGACGACGCGGAGCCGGGGAAGACGCGGTAGTGGAAGCCCGCGCGGAGAGGAGTACGAGGGTTCACTGGTTCGGCTGCGGTGTGAGGCTGCCGTCGCCGCAGGGCCTGGCCAGCGGTGAGAATAGTAGGGGGCGATGAGGCCTCCGCGGCGGCACAGCCGGCCACGAGAGGCAGGAGCATGCGGCACGACCGGCGCTGCTTTGGGCGGCTGGAGCAAGAAGACCAGAGGTTGAAGAAGCACTACGGTCGTTGGATGGACATCGTACGGTCACTGGAGCTAGAATCATTCATATTGACTAAGTTGACAAAGCCTTCGTCCCCGTCAACTTAGTAGGCCCACAAGTCAGCCTCCCACCAAGGTGGGTCCCAGCTAGCCGGGGGAGTATTCATTTTTTTGTGCGTAATAAGGAGGCACTTCCGGTGGGTCCGAACTGACAGCGGGGGGGACGTTTTTTTCGCGAAATACGGTGGCCCGTCCGGTGGGTCCCAGCAGTCAGGGGGAAACGATTTTTTTTTTGCAAAATATTGGTGGCCCGTCCGGTGGGTCCCTGCTGTCAGGTGGAGGAATAATTATTTTCCGTGTAATAAGGAGGCACTTCCTTGCAGCTGTCGTGGACCCAGCTGTTAGCCTCCCCACGTACAGTACTCTTCCGATGGAAGTCGGTCGTTGAGCACATTGACCACGCCGCGTCGAGAGCACCACAACGGTGGACGACGACGAGGCATAGGAAGGGGACGACGTGGAGCCGGGGAAGACGCGGCAGTGGATGCCCACGCGGAGAGGAGTACGAGCGTTCACCGGTTCGGCTACGGCGTGAGGCTGTCGTCGCCACAGAATAACAGGGGGTGTGGGTGAGTAGAGGGATGCCCTGGCCAGCGGTGGGAGTAGTAGGGGGCGCTGAGGCCTGCGCGGCAGCACAACCGGCCATGGGAGGCGGTAGTAGGCGGTCCCGCCGGCGCTGCTTTGGTGGCTGGAGCAAGAAGATCAGAGATTGAATAAACACGACGGCCGTTGGATTGACATCCAACTGTTACATCTGCTAAAATCGTTTGTTGACGTATATAATAACTAAAAAAATCTTGCATACGCGTCAACTAAACAGGCCCACAAGTCAGACCACTCCCTCTTTTTTTAATAATTTATATATAGCTCATGGCAACTTCTTATGCAATTTATTGCAGTTGTTTTTTTTTGTTGGCCGAGGCCAATTTCTTATATTTCTGTGGGTTCCAAACTATTTTTAATACTGAAATGTTCAGCCAGATTTAAAGTACTTTGAAGATATATTTAAATTAGGTTAATGCCCAGTGAAATAGAAATCTGAAAATGTAATAAAATTCAGAAATTATAAAGTAATTGCCAATTTGTCATCTGTTTTTATATTTACAACTCATTTCATGTTACTTTCAAGATTTGCAGGCGTCTTGAAAGAGTTGCAGCCCATCAGGGCGTAAAAAATAAGTAGGCCTGGATTGGGTATTCTTCAGAAAAAATAAACTGGGCTCATTTTCACAAAGAAAAAATAGTTGGGCTGGTCACATGGTGAACATAAAATATAAGCCTGGGCTAGACGGGCCACAGCCCAGTTCAAATCCTGCTCCGTCTCAACAATATCAAACAAAAAAAATACTGCTCGAGTAGCTACGTCCCAGGTGCCAGCCGATCTTGTGTTGTTCTCTTGTCTATTGACTATACTAGTGGACCCGTTGCGCCAAATGGCGCAGAGGCACGCTAAAGCCATGTCCGCGATGAAACGAAAAATCATGGTTTAATCCCCTCTAATAGAAAACACGGATCGTTGTGTGCAATGATATGAATATACACTTTTTAACTTAATAGTATAGTCTTATTTAAAACAAAATATATGCCTGGGCAAGCACATGCAATAATAAATGAAATATCCTTTAGCCAAAAAATGGTGTGTTGTTGTGTACAATGATACTCACACACAAACACACACACATTCTTATTTGGTGGTATAAGGTCCCATTTTAAATCATGTTTCCGGTCGCCGCCAACAATCCCATGCTCCCTCACCGATGCGGTGCTACACGGTGGGGAAGTGGTAGAAGGATGTAGGAGTGGATCAAGACGCCATCAACCTGTGCGACCACACCGGTGGGGAAGTGGAAGAAGAAGGATCCAGGAGTAGATCGAGCTGCCACCAACCACCATGTCGCACCTGACCTCACCGGCGCCGGTGACCCTCTTCCGTCCATTGTCAGGCCTCTAGGGGACCCGTTGCTCCAAATGCGCAGAGACCCATTGAACCCATGTGCACATTGAAAGGGAAATCTATGATTTAGTTGGTTTAATTATGGGCAAGCACATATAGTAACAAATTTAACTCCCTTTGATAAAAAACAATGACAGGATCTATGTTGTTTCCGCTCCTAGGGGTCTATCCAGAATCATACAATCCGTGTGATCTATGTAGTTTATGTCATCTTCCAAATCTCGATTTCATATATTATCATCATTCAATTTCAAGTCCACAAAAATAATGATAGCTAGTTTTGTTGTAAAGCCTGGGGT